>NC_138373.1:24728460-24789767 GCF_054177405.1 Leptonychotes weddellii
TGGATGGCTCAACTGGTTAAGCATCCGACTTTTGATCTCAGCTCAGGTCTTGATCTCAGGGTCATGAGTTCAAGCCCCGTGTTGGGCTCCACACTGTGTGTGGAGCCTATTTTAAAAAAAAAAAGAAAAGAAAAGAACTGATTTACTGATTTGCATGATTAATTTTGAGAGTCATCTGCTTCTTTTGAAAGTTCTGATTTTTTATTGTATAGCTTTTATGCTAGTTGCTTCATGTTTTTGTGGTTTGCCTTTTCATCTAGGATGTTGCCTTCCTGGAGAAGCTGATTAAAGATGATATAGAACGCGGAAAACTGCCCCTTTTGCTTGTAGCAAATGCTGGTAGGTATTATGAACTGAATCTCGCATTTTAGACATATGAGAGAAAGACTAGGTACTTAGCCTAAAAAAAAAGTCTAAAATGTTTGTGCACCACATGTTTAAGGTGGTTTATGTCAGCATCGTGGTGAGAATTACAATACTACACTTAGCTCCTTAGATTCCCTTTAATTGTTGGTTTGTTTGGGGAGTTATTTTGTTGATGTGTGTCCTTTCTCATTTAGGTTGTAAGTGCTTCTCTCTTTTGTGTGCCTCCTTTCTAAATTGAATTTTAAAATGTCATACTTAAGGGCGCCTGGGTGGCTCAGTTGGTTAAGCGACTGCCTTCGGCTCAGGTCATGATCCTGGAGTCCCGGGATCGAGTCCCACATCGGGCTCCCTGCTCGGCGGGGAGTCTGCTTCTCCCTCTCCCACTCCCCCTGCTTGTGTTCCCTCTCTCGCTGTGTCTTTCTCTGTCAAATAAATAAATAAAATCTTTAAAAAATAAATAAATAAATAAAATGTCATACTTAAATGTGCACCCTGAGCATGGCAGTTCAGCAGCCACTTTCTGCTGTGCTTCCCTCATCGTATTCAGCATTGTACTTGGAGCTCCAGACAGTGCGTAAGGCAAGAAAAATAATGACATGACACACATACTAGAAAGAATTAACTGTCTTTACTTGCAGATGGCCTGATTATCTAGATAGAAAGTCCTAAGGAAACTACAGAAAAGCCATTAGAACAATAAGCAAATTGATCAAGGGTTGCAGGATTTCTGTATACCAGCAATGAACCATTGAAATTGAATTAAAAATGCCATTCATAATAGCATCAAAAAAATGAAAACTTTATGGATAAATTTAACAAAATATATGCAAGATTTGTACACTGAAAACTATAAATATTGCTGAGAGAAATTCAAGAAAACCCAAATGAATGGAATGATACAGGATATGTACCTGTGGAAAGACTCAATATTATGAAGTCTAATTTCCCCAAATTAATCAGCCCCTATCAAAATTTCAGCAGGCTACAATTTCTTACAGAAGCTGATAAGCTGATTTTAAAATTTATATGGAAATACAGAGGATATGACGGATAGCCAAATAATTATGAAAAAGAACAAAATTCAAAGCCTTAGGCTATCTGGCTTTTAGACTTAATATAAAGTTGTCCCACAGGACACTGTGGGATTAATTGAAGACAGTAGAGTTTAGAAATAGACTCACATGTATAGGGTCACTTGACTTGTTACAAAGATGCCAAGGTATTTCAAGGGAAGAAAAGTGGGTCTTTTCCACCAGTGGTCTTGGAACTGGCGGATATCCACATGGGAAAAAAAAATTGAACCTTAACCCTTATCTCACTCTGTATACAAAAATCCGTTATGAATGATTTATTGACCTAAACCCTGCAAAGGAACCACTTGCATTTGTTGTGTTTGTTGGCAGTTGGTGAGGGTATGCAACCTTATCAGGTGGGATTCTGTTAACTGGAAGTTTAGGATGGTCGGGAGAATGCACGAGTTCCGTTTTACTCATGCTCTGTGAAGAGGGAGCCGCCTACCCAACCTGTAGTGTAAACAGATTCATCAAGGGGACAGGTTAAAGCATTCAGTATATTTAAACTGACTTCAGCATATTAAAACAAAGAACCTCTCGTATTGGGTTAAAAAAAAAAACCCTGCAATAAACTGATAAAAATTAAAAAAAAAAAAAAAAAAAAAAAAAACCCTGCAAATTTATCTATGTACACTTATAATAGACATACCTAAATAAAAACCCAGAAAATGACAAAAAGCAAGTGTGGAAAAGGGTATCTTGGGCACATAGTGACAGAACGAAAGTACTGTAGCCATGTTAGTGTGAGATAAGTAGACTCCACACTAATTATATAAATTCATATAATCCACTAAGACATAGTAGTTAAGGATGCTGATGAACGTAACTGAAAAATATAAAGGAAAACCTGAGGAAAAATTGATAAAATACAAGTATAAGTTGACAAACCCACCATCTTAGTGAGAGACTTGAATATATTTCTCCTGAAAGAACATCAAGTATATAGGAAAACATATAGAGGTTTTAAGTAACAGTATTAACAAGCTTGCTTGTTACATACGTACATAAAATGGAGAATATGCACACTTAAGAATTTGAATTACCAACTTGTAAAAGTTGATTTTAAGCCAGTTCACATAGAAAATCTCAGTAAAACAGGTAGAATGTTACTTCCTTCTTAGAGATAACGTATTTAAAAGCTTTTATCATGCTGTAAAGACTCAAAGTATTTGTTGCTTTTAGTATCCTTTTTTGTGTGTTTTATCCTAGGAACTGCGGCAGTAGGGCACACAGATAAGATTGGACGTTTGAAAGAACTCTGTGAGCAGTATGGCATATGGCTTCACGTGGAGGGGTGAGTGGAGGGTGAGGTTGGCTCCGTGCTGGGCCTGCACACAGTGCTCATTAAGAGTGGGCATCCAGGCTCTTATTTTGTTGTAACGTTTGTCTCTAAGGGCTCATTGGGTTCTATGGTAAAGGTAACAAAATGGCCCAAAGTGGCGTGAGCGAGAAGAGATTTTACTGGCTCACGTAACTAAAAAGATGTGTTAGGATTATTTTAGGCACAGCATCAGCCAGGGCTCAGCATCTTCCTCTCCCCACCCTCTCCCCCAGTCACTTGGCCTAATTTCCTCTATGGTGCCTCCATCTATAGATAGACTTTCCTATTTTGGTGCAAAGTAGTTGCAGTGGCTCCAGCTTGCTTTCCAGGTTTGTGTTCTGAGGGTCACAAGTCCCAACAAAAGCCTCCTACTGAGCCCATCACCATGGCGAGGGAAATGTAACACTTCCGTAGTTTCGGTGATTTGCCCACCTCTGGAGCAGGTGTCCCCTCCACCCAAAGCTGTGGTCTGATGGACGAGATTGGGGTGGTTTCCCAGAAGGGCTTAGGGGAGGATACGGGGCAGCTCCAGGAATCCATCACCAGCACGCCATAGGAGCTGGGTTATTTTGTCCCTCTGGGAAAGAGTTGATGACTAGAAAATCTTTTATATGAAAGATAAAACAAGACACCCATTACATTACATCAGTAGGTGACATCCCCTGAAACACATTTAATTAAAGCGCATTTTCAGGGTTTTGCTGAAATTGGTATATGCCGCATTTTCTGTTAATATAAGCACTTATAACCCGGCTGAGAGACATTTAAATGTCGGCTTAAAACAACACAGCCTTTTTTTTTTTTTTTTTTTTTAAGTATAAACTTAGTGAATAAGCAGCAGTAAATAATTTGTGTTTTTTTCCCAGTGTGAATCTGGCAACCTTGGCTCTAGGTTATGTCTCCTCATCAGTTCTGGTATGTGATTGATTTACTAAATACTGTGTTTTTAAGAAGGAATTTAAAATCACTTAATCCCCGAGGCGCCTGGGTGGCTCAGTTGGTTAAGCATCCAACTCTTGATTTTGGCTCCAGTCTTGATCTCAGGGTCGTGGGTTCAAGCCTCATGTTGGGCTCTGTGCTGGGCATGAGCCTACTTTAAAAAAAACAAAAACAATCCCTGATGGCTTTTCATGTTTTTATGGATGGAGGAGGGTGTTGGGTTTAGTGTATTCTGATGGTCTGTAACAAAAAGTTGTTTTCTCTCTGGTAGGCTGCAACCAAATGTGACAGCATGACACTGACTCTGGGTCCATGGCTGGGTTTGCCGGCTGTCCCTGCAGTCACCCTTTATAAACACGACGATCCTGCCTTGGTAAGCTCACTCTCACTGGGAGGGACTGGGGAGTGGCTAATAATCATTAGCAAGTCTGGGAGCAAAATAGGGAAAAAGTAGAAAGTTTCCTTAATGCCACTTCTGTGACTCTTTTTATCAAAAAAATGTTTCTGACGTAAGTGAAACAGTACTGTATACGTTTTTTCTATTTATTCTCCTCATAGGCCCCCATGTGTATGAGGAACTTCTTATGACATTATGACTGCGTAATATTCTGTTACTTAAATACTGCAATTTAATCATTCTCTGTTTGTCAACTTTTAGGATGTTTTCAAAATTTTGTTACTAAAATAATGAGTATCTTTCTGTATTTCAAATTATGTCCTTAGAATATGTCCCCTGAAGTGACATTACTATTAAAAGTAGTTAAAGCTCTTGATCCCCATTGTCTAGAAGGTTGTAACATATTTTTTCTAAGAAGTGGTTCTTAAGAGTAGATCAGTTAGTGATAGGCCTATGCAAAATAAGCTTTAAGTGATTCTTACTAAAACAGTTAATGTGTTGCTCAGTCGATAATGGCCAGGTGTTTGAGGATACTCAGAACAGCCTTGGAAGGGGCTTCCTCCTGAGTGCCTGAGAGTTCTGGCTCTGGGACACGACCCATCTGGATTCTCATCCTGGCTTTGCCACACCTGAGCCGTGAGCCCTTGAAAGCAAGTTCTCTGACCTAGGTTGTCTAGAATACTTGCCTCATGGGGCCGTTAGATGGTCAGATGAATAAGGCAAGCCAAGTGCCTGGCATAGCATCTGAACCATACTAAGTGCAGAGGAAAATGGTAACTAGATAATTCTGCTGTGTGTCTTCACTGGTTTTGATCGCTAAAACCATATTGGCTTTTTTTAGACTTTAGTTGCCGGTCTTACATCAAACAAGCCAGCAGACAAACTCCGTGCCCTGCCACTGTGGTTGTCTTTACAGTACTTGGGCCTCGATGGGATTGTGGAGAGGATTAAGCATGCCTGCCAACTGGTGAGTAGAAACCTCAAGTTTAAATGAGCCACCAGGGGCGCCTGGGTGGCTCAGTCGTTAAGTGTCTGCCTTCGGCTCAGGTCATGATCCCAGGGTCCTGGGATAGAGCCCCGCATCGGGCTCCTTGCTCAGCTGGGAGTCTGCTTCTCCCTCTCCCAGTCCCCCTGCTTGTGTTCCCTCTCAGGCTGTGTCTCTCTCTGTCAAATAAATAATCTTTACAAAAATAAAAATAGTAAATAAATGAGCCACCAGTACTCTGTGGCAAAAGCAGCGACGGAAAATTGCCTCATTGCCTCACCCACCATCCATGACCTTCTTGTCTGGATTTGGCTTCTCATAAGCAAGCAGATTGCATGCGTACATTTCCTGTGTGG
This sequence comes from Leptonychotes weddellii, assembly GCF_054177405.1. Classification (NCBI taxonomy): domain Eukaryota; kingdom Metazoa; phylum Chordata; class Mammalia; order Carnivora; family Phocidae; genus Leptonychotes; species Leptonychotes weddellii. Next base: position 24,733,898 of record NC_138373.1, read on the forward strand.
AGTTCTGGGAGGGACTGCTGGGGTGTCCCAACAATTGTGGCCACATGAAATGAGATTAGATGAATGCCCATGTCAGCATAGGATGAGAAAAGAAGTCACAAGATGAGAGCCAAGGAGTGAAAGAAGCAAAAGGGGGCGGGAGGTAAATGTGGCCCCTGACTGGCTCTCTCTTGAGGGGGAAGGAAATATGGCCACTGGGGGTTGATGATGGATGGGCTGCGTATTTTTAATACCAGCTGGCTTGGGCTCCCAAATGGCAAGGCTCTAGGGACAGTTCTATAATTCTCCTTCTGTATGAGGCGTTCTTGTGAAAATGTGTCATTATGCTCTAGTTTAGAAAGCAAAGAAAGTCATGTTTATGCAGTTTGAGCTGAGTCTGAAAGCTTGCCGACTCCTCTCTAAGTCTGTTGGCTTACGTGGTAGACGGGGGTGATGTAATAAGAGATTGTTAGGAGGACTGAATGAGCGCATACGTGTGAGGCTCTCACAGTAGTGCTTGATCACATGCAGATGGATTTAAAAATAAATCTTTGTTTTAAATGTGTTCTGTGGAATCAGTACTTCCTCACGTGTCATTTTTATGTTTAGGGGAAATTCGTATCTTGTGTCACCGTAGCAGCTGTCTTTGGGTTTGTAATGTCAGGATCGTTCATCCTGAGACTCCTTTCTCATGCAGCAGAAATGCTGTAAATGAAGTAGTTTGATTTTTACATGAGATAATTTCAAGATTTGTGTTCATTAGGTTTACAAAAGCACATCTTTAAAAAAATTCTGTCACTGGGCTGTCAGCTCACGTTTTGAGGTTTGGTTGTTCAGAAGGGGAGGCCTTTATTGCCATGGTAACTTAGTCACTTTGGGGAAGGTCTGGGCATCAGGGGAGGGCTCTGCAATTCCCTTTGGCTTACAGAGCACAGGAAAATAATGAGACGTTAACTACCAAACTCTGGAGGTCACTGCAGCTCTGTCTTCCTGCAAGCAAACACTGTAGCTGGTCACAGGACTGCTGACCACGTCTGATGGCCTGTCGCTGACTCCGCGCTGCTCCCAGCATGTGGGAAACTGCCGGGGAATGTAGTACGTGTGGTCATCTGTATGTTCATGCCTCCTAGTCCATCTGTGGAGGCAGAAATCTGTATCCTCCTCCTCTGCTTCCTCCCATCATCCTCATCATCATTGTTCTCCTCATCTTCCTGGGAAGCAGTTAGTGAGCATTTACTCAGTGCAAAGCACTATGCCACGCACTGTGCATGCACGGTTTCATTTGCACTTCCTAGGATATGAAGTCCACTGGTAGCAGCATACTAAGAAGTAGTTTTCATGAGGGGTTTTCCAGTGTCTGACACTCAGTAAATAACTGCAGAATGAATGAACCCCAAACCCATAACGTAGAGGCTCTTTTATCCCCACATCAATAATGAGAGACCTCGGATTGAGATAACAATAGAACGATGAGGGGCACCTGGGTGGCTCAGTTGTTGGGCGTCTGCCTTCGGCTCAGGTCATGATCCCAGGGTCCTGGGATCGAGCCCCGCATCGGGCTCCTGCTCCGCAGGAAGCCTGCTTCTCCCTCTCCCACTCCCCCTGCTTATGTTCCCTCTTTTGCTGTGTCTCTGTCAAATAAATAAAATCTTTAAAAACAACAACAACGACTATAGAACGATGAGGCAGTAGGTAGGTCATCACACAGACGTGATGCACACGGTGTTCTGGAGACTGTTTCTAGGCACCTGACACAACCACCCTGTCAGATAGCTACTCTCCTCATTTTATCATCGAGGGACCTGAAGCGCAGAGAGGCTGAATAAGGTGTCCAAGGTCATAGCTAGTAAGTGGCAGATGGACTTAATCCTTGTCCCACAGGTGAGATTTTGAACTCAGATGTGCTTATTCCAGACCCTGTGCTCTGAACAGCTCCTCATTTATCTTTGCTCTTCCTTCCCCAGTATCAGGTTCTGTGTCTTGCGCACATTTGCACTCAGTAGTTCTGTGGGGTTTTTTGAGCTATAATTGGCATATAACATTATATCAGTTTCGGGTGTACAACATGATGAGTCAATAGTTGTGTATATTGGGAAATAATCACCACAGTTACAAGTCCAGTTAACACATGTCACCATACACTGTTACAGAATTATTTTCTCTTCTGATGAGGACTTTTAAGATTTACTCTTAGCAATTTTCAGATATGCAATATAGTGTTATGAACTATAGTCACCACGCTGAACATGACATCCCTGTGACTTACTTATTTTACAACTGGAAATTTGTATCTTTAAGCCACCTTTACCTATTTGCCCCACTTCCCACCCCCTGCCTCTGGCAGCCACCAGTCTGTTCTCTGAATTTATGAGCCTGTGGGGTTTTTTGTTTTGTTTTAGATTCCACATATAAGTGATATCATACACTATTTGTCTTTCTCTTTCTGAATTATTTCACTTAGCATAATGTCCTGAAGGTCCATTCATGTTGTCACAAATGGCAAGATTTCATTCTTTTTTATGGTGAATCATGCTTCCTTGTGTACGTATATTACATACGACGTTTTCTTTATTCATCCATCCATTGATGGACACTCAGGTTGTTTCTACGTCTTGGCTATTGTAAATAATGCTGTAGTGAACATGGGGGAGGGGGTGCAGATATCTTTTCAAATTGGTGTTTTTGCTTTGTTTGGATAAATACCCAGAAGTGGAATTGCTGAATCATAAGGTGGTTCTATTTTTAAATTTTTGAGGAACCTCCATACTCTTTCCATAGGGGCTATGCCAGTTTGCTTTCCTACCAATAGTGCTCCGGGGTTCCCTTTTCTCCACATTCTTGCCCACGTTTGTTATTTCTTTTCTCTTTGATACTAGCCATTCTGACAGGTGTGAGGTGATATCTCATTGTGGTTTTGATTTGCATTTGCCGGATGATGAGTGATACCGAGCATCTCTTCATGTGTCTCTTGGCCATTTGGATGTCCTCTTTGGAAAAAAAATCTCTATTCAGATCTTCTCATTGTTAAATCAGATTTTGGTTTTTTGCTCTTGAGTTGTAGGAGTTGTATATATTTTGGACATTAACTCCTTGTCAGGTAAATTGTTTGCAGATATCTCCTCCCATTCAGTAGACTGACTTTTCATTTTGATGGTGGTTTCCTTTGCTGTGCGGAAGCTTTTTAGTTTGGTATAGTAGTTTGTTTTTGCATTTGTGTACTGAGTAGGTTTTGAAAGAATGAATGACTTATGTTGCTAATATGACAAATTCACATATGTCTTATTAGAAAAAGCCTTTCTGGAAGCACTGCATGTAACTTGCAACTGAAAGATCGGGGAATGTTTGCAGTCGTTGAAAAGCAAGAATTGGCAGCCTACCTCAGGAGCCACCAAGTGACAAATGGCTTTATCTGCCTGAGATCCTTGTTTTCAGGCCTGCAAAGACCCTCCTAAAAACCATTTCTTAATATGTTATGTTAATCTAGGGAAATTATAATAAGTAATTATTAAATACATATAATTTAATGAAATTATGGTAATTATAAGCTGTTGTTTGTCTTTTGCAGAGTCAACGGTTACAAGAAAGTCTGAAGAAAGTGAACCACATCAAAATCTTGGTACGGTATATAATTTGATCTGTTTTTGAAGTAAATAGCTTAAGTTCAAGTTAGAATGATCTCCAGATTTGATGCATTTCAGTGTAATTGTGACAATTCTAGTAAAACCCACATTCTTTGGAAGAGAATCATGCACATCCTGATGACCTAACTCTACAGAAAGCACAAACCCCAGAAATTTGTACCATTTGCTGAACCCCTTTGGTGCTTTTCATATAATCATTTGTAGTTTTATTCTGTTAAAATTTAGAAATGCACAAACACTGTTGACCACCTGACCAGTGATTTTAAAACACCCATCTTCCTGATATGAAAAGTCATTTTGTCTCTCACAATGTTTTGGATGACTTTTTCTGAAATCTTCTGACACTAGAGTTTTCATTTGCACAGAGTGAGGAGTAAGGAAAAGATAAGCACGTGACCTTGCTCTTGTCTTCCCCTGGTATCTCCCTAAAAGATGCCAAACTCTATCGGAGAGTGCTGTCTAGGGGTAATTACCAGACAAGGAGATGAGGATTTAGCAGGGCTAATAACCAAGTATCAGTTCAGGCTTGAATGTTTTCATGTTTTGCTTCATTGTATTTTAGAATTTCAGAAAATATAGGTCAGATTCTAATTTAAACAGGGTCACTGGGTGCTGCAGGACCCAGTTAAGTGCAAAACTAATACGTGAGTTAATTTGGGGTTCAAGTTAATAGTGTTTATTTCCATTTTAGTACACAGTTTGCTTTAAGTGCCTGAGAGGGGGGCTGCTCGGCGTTGCCTTCAGAGTAGGAGCTTGGAGCCTATTCAGTTGACCTGAGATGACCCAAGTTCTAGTTTGGAAGAGGAGAGTGGCCCATTGGAGAAGCAGAGGGATGCATGTTAAGTCAGGAGACCTGGGTTCTCATTTCAGCCATATCACCGCGGCCCTGTGACATTGAGTCATTCTCTTAACTGCCTAAGCCTGTGAGCTCAGTTGTCAGTGAAGGTATGTTGGTTGGACTCCTTTAGTAAACAGAGAAGCCCAGACTATGGACTAGCATGAGCAAGATGGCAGGAATCAAGGCAGTGCTGGGCCAGTGGACTTTCTGTCCCTCCCTTGCTGAGCCCACTCAGGCTCTCATATCCTCTCTCCCTCCTCCTCCAAGCTGGGAGATTCTGCTGGTGCTGGTTAATCACCAGTGGGTTTGGGGCATCTGTTTAAGGCCAGGGAACCCTGCTCCATCCCTCCCTCCAGTGGATGCTTTTCTCGGGAAAGGTACAACCACCGGCCAACCCCGTGCAGCACTGAGGCTTCGGTAACAGGCCTCATCACAGCTGCTGGGTGTGAGATGCATGCCGTGTGCCGTGCACAGTGCTGAGCACGGGGGTTCTCTCATTTACCCCTCACCATAGTCCCCTGCGTGTGTGCTCTTCCTTCTAGCTGGAAGCACTGTTCCTTTCCATTCTTTTCAAGACTCGTTTCTTACCCTTCAGATCTTAGTTCAAATATCATGTCTTCAGGGGCGCCTGGGTGGCTCAGTCGGTTGAGCATCCGACTTTTGATTTCAGCTCAGGTCATGATCTCAGGGTCCTGGGATCAAGCCCCGCATCGGGCTCCCTGCTCAGCAGGAAGTCTGCTTGAGGATTCTCTCTCTTCCTCTCCCTCTGCCCCTCCCCTGCTCACTCACACGGTCTCTCTCAAATAAATAAATAAATCTTAAAAAAAAACAAAAAACAAAAAAAACCCCCACCAAATATGTCTTCAGAGACGCCTTGCCTGGCTGTCCTATGTGAGCCAGCCTTGCCACTGTCCATCACTCTGTTCCCTGGGTGTGTCCTTCATTGCAGTTCTTACTACTTGAGACCGTGTGTGTGTTCCTTGTCTGTTTTTCTTTGTAGAAGCTTTGTAAAGGCAGGGACTTTTGTCTTTTGGTTTTTTCATAGTGTGCCAAGTTTATTATTTGGCCTAGAGTAGGCATTTAAGTGTGAATGAATAAATCTATCTGTGAGTTGGTCGCAGTGGCTGTCTCCTCCTTCCTGGTGAGGAAGCAGGCCCAGAGCAGTTCAGTGATTTGCTTGGGCCACGTGGCTGTAGGACGCGGTAGAGCTGGCCTGTGTTCTGAACCAGTGGGCCATTCTGTCCCCGGTCAGTTTTCAGGAGAACTTAGTATTTGTCCTGCTTCAGGGACTTGTTACAAAGGGCAGATCAGATAATGTATGAAAAAGCAAAGTGAAGATTGTAGGGCATCACAAAATCCTGGTCATTATTAAATGGCTTTTGCTCTTGCCACAGTTTTCGTATGGTGTTCCCACAGATCCCCAGTCATTGAGTCCTCACGGGACGTCACTGCGGTGGAGTGATGTTACTTCATCTCTCTTCGCTGTGGTCACGTGTCCCGAGTCCCATCATAGTAGGCGGCGGGGCCAGGACTTGAAGCCAGGGCGTTGGAGATGAGCTGTGTCTGCAGCACAGACGTGCTTCCCGGGCTCAGCAGCCCAGGGTCTCTTCCTGCTGCCGGGAGGCCTGGGGCAGCTGCTGGGTCCGTGGGCCGGTGCCCGTCTTCCCAGCAGCCGAGTCGTGGGCTGCCTGCCTGCCTCTCCTGGGCCCATGGGCCTCGTTCTAACCTTGGCACCTACGGGGGGGAGTCTAATATTTCACCCTTACCCCTGAAAACCGCAGAATGCCCCCATGCACCGTTTACGTCTCTGCTGGCCTTTAAGATCGTCTCCGTCCTTAGGGTCCTGCTCCTTCGACTGTGGTCGAAAATCCTCAGATTTTCTAAAACTCCTGCTTGGGACTTGTGCTTATTAAACTTGAGGGTTCTTTTTTTTTTTTTTCCCTGATCAATTCTGTCAAGTTTGTTTTTGCAAATATGACCTCTTTCTCCGGTCTTACCTCTGGACCTTGAGTTGGCAGCGTAGTGAACCTCGCCGCTCCGTGTGCCATGCGCCCCTCTGACACGTCCCAGCGCCGCCTCTTTGCCGCTGCCTCACGAGCTTCGCCAGGCCTTTCTTTGCTCCTGAGCTGCCTGGCATCTGCGTCAGCCATTCGCTGGGCTTTTACTTTCCATGACTTCTTCTGCCTTCCAGCATATTCTTTCTAGTTCTTATTCAAGTCGGTGCCTCCTTTTCAGTCATCTTTTTTTTTTTAATTGTTCCTGGTCTTCATTTTTCTATTTGAGCATGGTTGCTACCGTCTATTTCTGAATTTCTGATTGTTGCTTTATTATTTCAGTTCTTGGATCACCCCTGGACGGTGTCTGCCGACTCCTGCCTGTGTGGGTGTGTCATAACTTGTCACTGAGAACTAGATGTTTTTGCCTGTGTGACTGGCCCAGGTCTGTCCGTCAGTTCCACAGCTCCAGGACTCTTGCGCCACATGGGACATCAAGGCCTCTGTGGTGCACACCTACCTGATGCTTTGCTCTCATGAGAGGATTTTTTTCTCCCTCTGTAGACATAGCCTCAAGTGGCGGTAAACCCTCTTGCTGGTCAGCGGGTGGAGTTTTTCTCTCCCTCTTTTCACCTGGAGCATCCTTCAAGGGTCCCGGATTTATGTGCCCTTTACTGCCATCCGCACATGGGCCTGAAGACTCTGGATGTTAAAGCCAGGTTCCCGTACCTGCTCCCCTCCCTCCAACCTCTGCTCAGCCAACAATATTCTTTGCTTTCTCTTCTTTCTAGATTTACTGTTTTTGTGAGCCTCGCCGTGGTTTAAAAGGTTTTTTGGTTATCAGGATATTTAATCCAGCATTTCAGTCTGCCATGTGCTAGAAGCAGAATTCTGTGTACATAACCCTGGACAGTATTTCTCATACACTGACATTTGAGACCACCAAGCTCAAAGAAATAGGAAACCAAAGACTATATTAAACTATATATAGAAATCTCGGCACTCAAATCATCCTGACTTATCCTAAGTGAGGATGGGGGAATGGCTATAGAATTTTGTTGCTTTTGTTTCTGTTTCCTTCTTGGGTTTACTCTATTCTATTTAGATATTAAGCCCCTCCAGCTTTAAAAGTATTAATAGATTTATTTGTTTATGTGAAAGTCAGAGGAGATGATAGGTGAGCACAGGAATCAGCTCAGTAAGTTGGTAGATTGGATACACATCTTGCTTGATCTGAATCACATCCAAAGGCAGACGCTTAACCGACTGAGCCACCCAGGCGCCCTGGAAAATAGGTTTTATGACTAGAATTGTTGAATGCTCAGAGATCCTCTGTCCCTGTGTGTCATATTCTGTCAAGGGCATTGCTGTTCCCTTTGTATCCTGACCCTGTGGTGGAGCTGAGGGCCAGCTGTGTGTTTGTTCAATGGTGAGCATGAACTTCATGCTGGCTTATCTTAATGCAGTGAATGTTTTTGTCTGTAATGAAATCCATTAATGAAGTTAGTCATCTGACCCCTGTCCCGAATATAAGGACCATTTCAGTGATTGAGAAAATATGAAGCTTCAGAAGCTCTAGACTGTGTTTATCTTCTTGCCAGCAGGACTTACATCCTGTTCTGAGAGTTTTACAAAGTGAGAATACTATGTCTGTGAATATAAAATATGTTGCAGTCAGGGGCACCTGGGTGGCTCAGTCGGTTAAGTGTCCCAACTCTTGGTTTTGGCTCAGGTCATGATCTCAAGAGTCGTTGAGATCAAGCCCCATGTCGGGCTCCACGCTGGGCATGGAGTATATTCTCCCCACTTCCCCAACACCCCCCCCCCCCGGCTTTCTCTCTAAAATCTTAAAAAAAGTTGCAGTCAGTCCGGCTTGAGTTAGCATAATTTCTAGATTCTTGAAAGCTTCAGCTCTCCCAACACTGATTCTGGTTATACTTTTTCCTTGCCTCCTTTGATCTTTAATGGCACACTTACGTTTATTATCATTATAGTTTCCTCCTGCTTTAATTTCAGCGTGCCAGTGTCAGATGTTCTAATTCAGCAGTGTATTCTTAGAACCAGCTTAGAATTATTTCTAGGAATTTTACTAAACCCTTGATTGTTGTTTCTGTAGCAAGTGAAATTAACCTTTGAGTTTTACGTGTTTATTAAGAAAATATGCTTATCTCTAGCCTGTTTTTCCAAACTCACTGTTTTATTTTGCAGGTGTTGGGGTTTAATGTTACTTGGTAATATCAGATTGATTTTTCAGGTGGAAGATGAGCTCAGCTCTCCAGTAGTGGTGTTCAGGTTTTTCCAGGAATTACCAGGCTCAGGTAAGGGATTCTAAAAAGAGTTATTTTTGTACTTGTGTTTAAGGGCTTTGAATTTTAAACCATTTCAACAGATATAGTCTAAAATATTTTGACTGCTAAAATCTTCAGTCATCGTTTCAGAAAATGTTAATAATTTTCAGCCTGATTTTGGCTCAGGTCATGATCTCCACCCTGGGTGTAGAGCTGCTTAAGATTCTCTCCCTCTCCTTCTGTCCCTCCCCACCCCCGCTCTTGTGCATGTTTGCTCTCTCAAAAAAAAAAAAAAAAAAATTTTATAAAAATTTTCACAAAAACTCCCGGCCTAAATGCCTTAGCATTTTACTGATAGTTTCCTGCGATCAAACCAGTGGTTTCCAAATGCCAGTCCCTGGACTAGTGCTAGAATGAATGGGTAAGAGTCCCTTGAAAAGAGAGATCTGGATACATATGTATATACAACCTAGTGAATCAGAGTATCTGAGTTAGGGCCCCCAAATCTCTCTTTTATTTTTTTGTGCTTATCACAGTTTATTTTTTTAAGTAATTTATTTTTATTTATTTTTTTTTTTTTTAAAGATTTTATTTATTCATTTGAGAGAGAATGAGATAGAGAGAGAGCATGAGAGGGGGGAGGGTCAGAGGGAGAAGCAGACTCCCTGCCGAGCAGGGAGCCCGATGCGGGACTCGATCCCGGGACTCCAGGATCATGACCTGAGCTGAAGGCAGTCACTTAACCAACTGAGCCACCCAGGCGCCCCATATTTTTTTAAGTAATTTAAAATACTATGTAAACATACAGTAAAGACATTGGCAGTTGAGATTGGGAATAACCTGAGGCTATTTTTAAAGGATGTCCCAATTGCCCCTGTCCTAGTCCAGGTTTTTCTCACCTGGACAGCCACGGTCCCCACCAAACTGATCTCTCACTTCCGTGTACTATACACACCCCATTCGGGACCATTCTCTGCATGGAGAGTGGGTGGTGATACACGTGGGAGTCCCGTTGTGCCCTGTCGCTGCCCAGACCCTTCAGTATCTTACTATTTCTATTGAATTAAGTCCAAGCTCTGTACCTTGTGAGGCCTGTGGGGTCTAGCCTTTGCCATTTACTCTGACTTCCTTTTAGGCCACCTCTTCTCTTGATCATTGCTTTAGTCAGACTGGTCTTCTCTGAGTTTCTAGAACATTCTGCACTGTCCTAGAGCAAGACCTTTGCACTTGCTGTTCCCTTTGCCTCAAGCACATTGCCCTTCACTCTTCTTCTGGCTGGCTCCCTGTCACCATTCAGGTCTCCATAATGTCCAGCCTCCTCAGAGAGGCCTTCCCTATCTGTCCTGTCTAAAGCGACTGTATCAGAGGCCCTACCTTTTTTCATGGCACTAGCAACAGTATATGGTGATTTCATTTCTTTCTTTACAGTGTTTCTTCAATAGAATATAAACAGCAGGATGCCAGAAACCTTGTGTGCCTTATAACCCACGTGCTCAGCACAGCACCTGGCACAAGCAGGCACCCAGACCATTTGAATGAAAGGAGGATAATTCTGTTGTGAGGCCCACTGTGGGTGCTCTTGGGTTCCCTGATTTACCTCGCGCAGTGGTTGATAGACTAGTTGGTAACTGAAAATGTTATACTTTCATTTCCTCTCAAAGTTCTTGAAAGAAAGACTTCTTTTTTTTTTTTTTTAAGATTTTATTTATTTGTCAGGGAGAGCACGAGCAAGGGGAGCGGCAGAGGGAGAAGCAGGCTTCCCACTGAGCAGGGAGCCCGATGCGGGGCTTGATCCCAGGACCCCAAAAAAAAGACTTCTTAAATGAAATTAAGAATTCTGTTTGTGAGACTATATTCAAGCATTATTTTTTTCATGAGGAAAAAAGTTGTGGAAGCTTAAGATACACATTTTCAAGAAATTTTAGTTGTGGTAAAGAAAAGTTTACCATCTTACGTGTATAGTTCAGTAGGGTTAAATACATCCACATTGTTGTCCAACAGCTCTCCAGAACATTTACATCTTGCAAAACTGAAACTCCATACTCACTACACACTAACTCCCCATTTCCGTCCTCCCTCCCAGCCCCTGGCAACCACCATCTACCTACTGTCTCTGAGTTTGACTCCTGTGGGTACCTCATATCCATGGAGTCATGCGGCATGAGTCTTTGTAACTGGTTTATTTCACTTAGTGTAATGTCCTCAGGGTTCATCCATATTGAGCTTGTGAGAGAATTTCCTTGCTTCTTAAAGATGAGTAACACTACGTTGCATGTATACGCCATGTTTTGTTTCCCCATTTATTGTGAGGTAGACATTTTAATTTCTGTAATATTTGAGACTTCTCTCGGGTTCTGTTGGGAGCTCAGTGAAATAAGGTTTGAGGGGTGTGTGTGGAGCTGTGTTTCTAGAAGGTGAATCCCCTTTCTGTGTTCTGGTGTCAGATCCAGTGCTTAAAGCCGTCCCTGTGCCCAACATGGCACCTTCGGCAGTCGGCCGGGAAAGACACTCGTGTGATGCCCTGAATCGCTGGGTAAGAATGGCGGTCGTGTGCTCTTTCTTCTCCACCCCAGACGGGGTAACACGTGCTCACGTCTGGGACGTCAGCCCCCGGGAGGGACGCTCCTGTGGAGGTACCGGGCCTCCCTCTAGGGCTCTTCCTCGGGTCACCGCTCCCCGTGCTGCGTGACATCAGGCAGGGCCTTGCAGCATGACCCCCGCAGGTGACCCTTTCCTGGCAGCTGAGGCCGGATGGGGGCCGCACTGAGCGGCTGTGGTGGCGTCAGAGGGCGCATGAGCCGGAGCCCCCGAGTGCCCGGCCGTTGGACAGCAGGGACCGGGGGCGCTGGGCTCCGGCTGCCTCTCGGCGCTGAAAGCGCGCCTCCGGGACTGTTGTGTGAAGAACGTTGTAAACAGTGTCGGGGTGCCCGCCACAGCCGTGTCGGCCCTGGTGTAGCGTGCCGTCGTGCCCCCAACGGCTTGGGTGAGTCCGTTAGGATCCATCGTGCAGCGACGTCCAAAACAGCCAGAATCAACCATGTAGCTGGACGTTTAGGGCAGGAAGGAAATGGTCATCATTAACTTACGTGAAAAGCTGCAGGTTACCGCCCAGCATGAACAGTGGTGTGTTTTATGGCGATAGAAAATACGCAGAGACCCAGGATGGGTCTGTCAGACGTCAGCAGTGGGCGCTTCTCAGTGGTGTGTTGTGGGTAATTTTTATTTTATTCTTTCGGTTTACCTGTATTTCCTAGATTTTTCTACACTGCAGTTGTATTTTTTAGTAACAAAAAGTGTAAAACTTTTAGTCCATTTAAAAAGAAGTGGCCATAAGTATGCAAAGAGAATCAAAAGACTCCGGGAGCCTCCAGGGCCTGGGGCCGAGTGGGTGAGGGTAGGTGCGAAGACCGGGAGGCCGTCCCTGGGGGAGCCTCCTCATTGTGCCCTTGTCCCTGCAGCTGGGAGAGCAGCTCAAACAGCTGGTGCCCGAGAGTGGCCTCACGGTCATGGATCTGGAAGTGGAGGGCGTGTGCATCCGGTTCAGCCCTTTGATGACAGCAGCAGGTAACCGGTCTCCGTGGGTTGCCCTCCCTCGTTCTGGAAGTGACAGTGACATGTCCGTGAAAGTCCGGGCGGTGGTTCATTTGCTTTTCCTTGGGATACTCTGCCCTCTTTGAAGACGCTTTTTCTTTGCCTTTGGGCTACATTTAGGTAGATGAGCTTTCCAGGGTAACGTCTCAGAAATACTTCTACGGTCACTTGAGCCTCCCTGTGTTTTGGTGTCTTGTGACCCTTTGCTGTCTCCGCCGTGGCGCTCTGTCTGCCTGGGAGAAGCACCTGTGGGGCTTTGGTCTCCCAGCAGCTGGGCCGCCTGCGGAGACTCTGGGCTGCGGGGAGCGGAGCCTGCTCAGGGCTCCCCTGGCGGTTCAGACAGACCGCGATGGCGGAGGCCACCGTTTTAGACGTTTGAGAAAGCGGGACGGCTGCAAGTACGTGGGCTTTTACGACAGAATGTCCTGGGTGCGCGTCCAGACCTGCTCCCCGTTCCTGTGTCGTAGCGGTGTGGGATCCCGTCCGTGAAGTGCCTTAGGTGCCCGCCTCCGGGTCGTGGGACTGAACAGCCCGCTAACAAAAGATACATTAAAAACTGATGATGCTTTATTTCTGAGATGATTTAAAGATTTTTCAGAAAATCTTTGATTTTTTTTTTTTTTTAATGAGATATTTTTAACATTTTGGGGAAGATAATTGCTGGAAGACCTCAAAGTAGCAGGCATTTGTCCTGCAAAGAAAAGCCCGCCACGAAGATGACTGGTGGCCTCCCGATCTTCCAGTAGTTTCTGCACGTGGTGTGCAGGGGGCTAAACCTGGCACAGCGAGCTGAGGACACCCGAGGCAGCACGTACGGACGCTTAGTGTGAGCCCTTCCCCCATTTGAGTCGCACGCACAGGGTAGTGATGTGGGGTCCCTGCCAGCCCTGGGGGCTCTCAGGCTGTCCTCGGTGCTGTTGTCGTCAGCCCGCCCTCCTGCCTCCCCCTCACACACCCGCCAGAGTCCCCTCTCCCAGGGATGTCCATGTGGAGAGAGCCATGTGCTTGCCTCATCCTTAACAGCCTGCAGTACGATGTTGATAACTTGAGCAGAGTCCTGAGAGAAGAATCTGATTTCCTGTTAGAGTTTCATTGTGTGTTACATCAGGGGGCTGATTCTGTCTTCCGTGTAAGAGGGAAGCGTGTCTACACCTGCAGGAGCTGCTGTATCAACTTAGAGCACCCGATTTTTTCCATATGGGCTTAGTGGCCTTTTTTTTTTTTTTTTTTTTAATGCTTTAGCTCCTGCTAACCAGACGTCCCTGGAGCTGCTGACCTCCCTGACAGTGGGAGGGGAGCCCTGCCCTCTGGCTTCTGCCATGTTCCTTACACATTTCTCTAACACTCGGGGACGTTTTCAGTTTTAGGCACTCGGGGAGAGGATGTGGATCAAGTCGTGGCCTGCATCCAGAGCAAGCTGCCCGTCCTCACCTGCACACTGCAGCTACGGGAGGAGTTCAAGCAGGAGGTGACAGCAGCGGCAGGTCTCCTGCACGTCGATGACCCGAACTGGCCTGGAATAGGGGTTGTCAGGTACGCGTTCGTGCCGCTCTGCCGTGTAGAGACCGTGGGTGCGGACCGGCTTAGAAATTGGCGGTGAATGTGTGTGGTCACAGCGAACATGTCCAATGGAAGGAAATGCAGCAGGATGTTCTGGGCGTGTAGCAAAGCCCAGCACAGCGGTGGTGTGGCCACCCTTGCCCTCGGTGAAGTAGCGGTCCCTGTACTTCCCATGCCAGCTTGCAGGTGACCGCGGGGCGGGGACATGTGCAAGTGCACAGCTGACAGATGCTTACTCGCACGGGGTACAGAGTCACTAAGGATTGCTAAGACCGAGAACCCCCTCGCCGGCTGAGCACACGCCTCTGGCTTCCGTCGTTGGTTATCCCTGTGGCTGTTTTCCGTCTCCTTCCAGGATGAGGGGAAACTCCCTGCTTCTGTTACAAATGAGGCTTCCAGACCTGGCCTCTCTAAGTTTCATGGACCGAAGACTTGGGCCTTCCTTGCTGTGTTCTTGACACTATCTGACCTTGAGATGCTCAAGTGGCTCCTTGGCCCATGTGTCTCACATCCTTGGAAATCACCAGTAGCTTAGAACTCCCCCTGCAGTCCTCCCGTGTGCGAAGAGGTGTTTGATCTTTTAGATTGAAGTACTGTTATTTGATGTTTGTAGGTATGAACATGCTAATGATGATAAGAGCAGTTTGAAATTAGATCCAGAAGGGGAAAAAATTCATGCTGGACTCCTGAAAAAGTTAAATGAACTGGAATCTGATCTTACATTTAAAATGGGTAACTACTACTTTTATAAGTCAACTCTTAACTTGGGAAGGCCTTTTCTAACTGGTTAAGGGACAGGGGGCTGTGTCCCCTCAGAGGAAATGCTAGTTTAGTTCTTTCTAGGGTGAGCTAGCTCCCTCCCCCTCCTGCAGCCTCTCCGGGCGTCCCGTGTCCCCGTTAGCACCGCTTCCCTCACCCCATGGGGGAGGCTCCTTTGTGCGCGGCCTTGTGACCGACGACTTGGGGACCAAGTTGGTCGGTCGTTCCTTCCCGCAGGCCCGGAGTATAAAAGCATGAAGAGCTGTATTTACGTTGGCATGGCGAGCGACGACGTGGATATTTCTGAACTAGTGGGGACCATTGCAGTCACAGCCCGAGAAATTGAGGAGAACTCACGGGTCTGTAAGACTGATCTGTGTCTCATTCCTTTTCTGGGTTTGCTCCAGGCAGGTAGCTGAGGTCCCGAAGGAAGAAGCTCCCCTCAGAAACATCTGTTCGTTCCCAAAAAGCGTGTGAATGCTTCCCATGAGCTAAACCTTGTGCCAGGAATCCAGAAGCCCACGAAGACTGGACACAGCCCCTGCCCTGGGTGGGCTCAGCACTGGGGGGCCGAGATCCACATAGCCGGGCAAGGCGGCAAATGCCGATGGGGAGAAGTTAGGGGTAGCAGAGCATTCGGGAAGACGCGGCCACGTCTGCCTGAGAGGGTGAGGGGAGAGTTCCTGAGCGTAACTGGTCCTGGTGCTGCATGAGGCACATGTTTCTCACAGCAGAACTTCCCGCCAGTAGTAGACCTCCTTTTAGCCAATTGGCGCGGAGACCAGGCTGTAAGCTTCATGGTCGTTCTGCAGACCAGGTACTTGAGTCAGTAGAAATCCCTGAGAAGCAGAGAAAAGGAACTAAAGCAAGAGGGGTCTGAGGAGACCGGGGCGTGTGCGCGGCGGCCCACTCCTGGTAGGAAGTTGGCTGTGAGCCTGAGGAGCCGGCTTTATTCATTCTCCGGTGGACTTCCTAAAGGTTCTGCTGAACTCACTCTGTCACTTCCGATTCCACTTCCATGAATGTTGAGCAGTGTCTGTTTTCTGTTGGTAAGACATTCAGATCACATTTCTCTTCTCCTTTCGCTGGCAGATGAGGCTGGTCACCAGGGCGTGTCTTACCCTTATCCAGGCATTTTATCCTCTTCTGTTTAATTTCCTATTTTACTTTGTATCCTGATATTTTAAAAAGTGCAGAATTCCATTTACTAATATACCTTTGAAAAATGTCGCACGTGCTGTGGTAATAGTTCTAGGTCTCAGGCAAGAAGGTTAGACAACTGGGGCATCTGGGTGGCTCGGTTGGTTGGGTGTCTGACTCTTGATTTTGGCTCCGGTCATGATCTCAGTGTCCTGGGATCGAGCCCCACGTCAGGCTCTGTGCTCAGCACGAAGTCTGCTTGGGATTCCCTCTCTCTCCCTCTTCTCCTCCCCACACTTGCGTGCACTCTTTCTCTCTAAATAAAGTCAAATCTGTAAAAAAAAAAAAAAATCTTGGACAAGTAATGTCTTCCTTGGTCCTAACACAGCTTCTGGAAAACATGACAGAGGTGGTTCGGAAAGGGATCCAGGAAGCTCAGGTTCAGCTGCAGAAGGCAAATGAGGAGCGACTTCTGGAAGAGGTGAGGCTGAGCACAGAGCTCCCAGCTGACGCCACACTGGGAGCCCCTGGCGGGATGGTCATGAGCAATGGTTCTGTTTTGCAGGGGGTGTTGCGGCAGATCCCCGTCGTGGGGTCCGTCCTGAACTGGTTTTCTCCAGTACAGGCTTCACAGAAGGGGAGAACCTTTAACTTAACAGCAGGTAGGACTGACGAGTGTCATCCCAGGTCTCATTTTGACCCAGTTCCAGTGATCCCACACACGAGTGGAGGAGCCCGGTGCCCACATGGCCCATGCTCCGCACTGGGTCTGCCCCGGGGACACTGCGGTGTAGCGTCTTCTCTCTCCGGCCCCCACGGCTGCAGCCGCACGAGAGCAGACCCCTCTTCCTGGAAGCCCGTGGGAACGTGCCCCTTGGCCATTCGTGTCCTCCACATGGTGTCTGTTGCTCAGTGCTCAGCGTTAATACTTGTTGCGGTCTCACTAGTGCTTGGCCTCAGCAAGAGGCTGCTTCTGAAAGGGGAGATGAGAAGCCTGGAGTCCGGAGCACCGGGCCAGCTTATTTGAGACCAGGCCCCCAGCAAGTATGAGCAGTTGCCGGCACTTGGGGGAAGATGATGTCCTGCTGTCGGTCTCTTCCTGTTCTGTTCTACTCGGGGAACAGCTCCCTCAGCCTGGGGCCCCTCCCTAGGAAATGATGGCTGCAATCTCCTAGGACTGTAATCTGATTTTTGAACACGCCAGCCTTCAGCAGAGAGGCATCTGTTCCTTGCTGCTGAAGCACGCTTTCCCATTCGCGCGTGGATCCCCAGGCATGTCCCAGGGATGCAGGGTCCCTGGAGAGGTTCAGGGTGGAACACCCCAGCAGGGCTGGGCCTCGTGAGGAGCGCTGTGAGGGGCTTTCTCCAGTTCCCAGTGCGTTTCCGGAGGGCCGAAGGCTCTGCTGGTCTGAGCAAGGCTCAATAGCCGGAGGAAGCTTCTAGGGGGACGAGGCTGCATGGGTCAGCTCCCAGGGCGGCCTGTGCCAGGAGTTTCTGCACACACTTCTCTCTCTTTCGTCGGCAGGCTCCCTGGAGTCCACGGAGCACACCTACGTCTACAAGGTACAAGGCACGGGAGTCACACCGCCGCAGACCCCCTCGGGCACCCGCACGAAGCAGAGACTTCCAGGTACAGGAGAACTGGTGCTTCCTCTTGGAACATAGACCCTTGCGTCCTGGGGGGCTTTTCCTGTTCGGTGTTACCTGCATCCTTTTGTTTTCTCTTCACTTAAGACTGGTTGTCCTTTTAACTATGTCCGTCGCCTTGAGCTTTAAACCGTGGAGAAATTTCTCCGTAGCACTTCACGGGGGTAGTTAGGGTCTTGAGAGCTGGCATCATGTTTAAGCTGTCCTCGCCTGAGCTTTTCCTGATGGGGACCTCAGAGGTTCCCAGCCTCAGGAGCCATGTTGGAGTCCTGCCAGTTCTCATTTCTCACTTCCGGGGCATCAGAGCCTGGGATCGGAGGGGTTTCTCCAGAAGCACTTGGGATTAAATAAAGTGGTCGCTCGTTGCAGAGAGCTTTCAGCACTGTCCATGGCTCTTTCTCTAGGTCAGAAGCCTTTTAAGAGGTCCCTAAGAGGTTCTGATGCTCTGAGCGAGACAAGCTCGGTCAGCCACATTGAAGACTTAGAAAAGATGGAGCATCTGACCGGTGGGCCAGAGCAAGATGCCCTGGAGACCAGCAGCCCCGAGCCCCACCCTGGGGCTCCCACCCCGCAGGACACCGAGCAGACGGGGGCCCTCCAGAACGGGGCCCAGCACCCAGAAGATGACCGTCCACAGGTAGAAGAACTGGAGAGCTTAAGATAAAATTCACTGTTTTGCTTTGAGACTGTACTGAGTATTGTTTCAGGGAGGATGAAGTTATACTGAAAATGTGAACCGTGCCACGTGCTAATGCAAGAGAAATTACTGTTATTTGTGCTTAACTGGGATTTTTTGCACAAATACGTGCCTGAAAGCCAGGCTTTTTAGAAGGGCAATTGACTTGTCTAATTCCACTAGTATGCGGAGCAACTACTGTTGTTTCTGTCTACCCAGCTGTCATTAATGCCGTTTTTCCCCCGTTACCATAAACACTTGGATTCACAAAGAACTCTTAGAATTTCAAGTGCCTGCCACTTGAAACACTTGCGGTTACCGTTCTGAACGTAAGTGTAAGACGTTGTATGAGGTTACGTATAACTTTTTGTTAAGACAGCTTTCTTTAGAACTCTCTGGGTTCTCCACTGTACTGCTGCTCGGGAGAGACAGCTGGCTTTCCATGTTGGAATTGGTGTTCAGTTTGGGCAGGTTGTGTGGATTTGGCTTGAAGGAGAACGGGATTCAGTGGGATTGAAAGAGAGCCCACGCCCGCCATCCCCCCCTGCTGCTTCCCTGGGGGGCGTGGGGGCGGGGAAGCCCCCCTGCCGCAGATCCACTTCTCCCTTTATGTACTATTTGTAAACAAATTAAAGGACTATCTATGAAGAGTAACTGTAAAACTCTTGACCATATACATGTATATTTTTAAATATTGGTAAAGCTTTTAAATTGGCACACAGGTACAGACTGTGCTCATTTCTATGTTTAATATCCGAAAACCTGATAGAGATGCTACTCTTAACCTAATTATTAACTATGCTGTGTAGCACCCAGTTAAGTTTCAATTCTTAAATAAGTATCCCTTTGACCCATTTGACATGGGAGCTTCTGTGGCTTCTCCCCACTAGCAACTCACCCCTTTGGGCCCAGCTCAGAAACAAGAACCAGGAAAGTCATCTTGCTCAGGCTAGTCAAGCCAGACCACTGCAGAAATAACTGGAAGCCCTTAAATACTGCCTGTTTCTACTTTTCTAGAAGTACCGCGTCTCCTCATTTATCCTAGCTAATGGCCCCTGTGCCTTTAGTCCAGCCAAGTCAAGCTACGGGACACCTCAAGATAGTGGGGTTTCACACTGGGTTTGTGAACTGTCATGTTGGAAGCCTTAGTTACACCATATTAAGCCTATAATTAGACTCTGATTGGATGTGATCTCCTACATTTGGCACTTGTCAAAATGCAATTTTTTGTGTGTGTGCAGATGATTAAAGTCTTCCCTGTTTATTTGGTGCAATGAAGTATAGCAGATAAAATGGGGAAAGGGGAAATTATCACCTTTAACAAGATTAATTTTTAAATGTTTTTATATATATTTGGAATTGTTAAATTGGTTTTGCTGAAACAGAATTTCACCCTTAAGACACTATTTGAATGTTGGTTTCAATAAAGGTTCTTGAAATTGTTACCAGTGAGTTCAGTTTCTACACAGTAATTAGGCATTGTGCTTGCCGCCTTTAGGGTAGCAACTTCAGAAACCTAAAAGTCTCTAACAAGTGTAACTGGCATATATCACAATGTGGGCATTTTAACGACCTTACACTAAAAGAACAGACTGACCAGTGGCTCTGTGTAACTCTCACGTTAAATGTAGTCTCCTAGGAGATTATTTTAATTATATTGCACAGCAGACTGATCAGATTCTGAACTTTTCATCTCCATCTAGAAGTGTAATACCAGTTTTAATTGATGTTTCTAAAACATTTTGGGGCCAAAAAAAAACCCCTCGGTGAGATGCATAAATTGTCACAGAATTTCAGTGCATTTTAAATACTGTTTATCTGTACTGTACTTATCGTTTTTCCTTTATTCCCTGACTAAACAGAATTAATACTCACCGCGTATCCGAAACGGCAGCTTGTCCAGTCGCGAGGCAGGCAGCCCCTCTGGTGCTCGTGTTACCAAGAAGGAGAGGCTGGAGGTCAGCTTCAGCGAGCAGAAAGTAAACCTAAACAAATGCCTTTGCCAAAATAAGATTTTATTTTGAAAGTCATTTGAAGGACAGTAAGGAAGGAGACCTAAGACTCAGCAGATGTAGATTCTGATGCGCATTCTTTGCAGCCCCCACGGTGGTCTTTGTCAGGCCAACAAGTTGCTTTCTTTGGTGATCCCGTGTTTAGCTTCCTGGAGAAGAGATCTTTTCCCATAAGCCACCTTCATTCTTTTTGTAGAGCAGAGCCTTGTTTCCAGGAAACAGTGCGCTGGTGGGAGATGGGTGTTTTTTTAAAAACATCAAGGTAGACCTAATATGTTCCACAAAGTGGGGCGGCTCAGCCAGAGGCGAAGTGGAAAGGTTCTGGAAAAACAAGATTCCGCATATGAGAGAGGAAGAACCTGGCTCTGTTACCCTCCATGATAGCGCTGTCGAAGTATCTCCGTGTTCTTAAACGTGGATCTGGATGTTCAGATCACCCAGTATAGATCCACGATAAAATTACCTAGAACGTGAGGGGTCCTGCAGTAATGGGAAAAGAGCAGTTGCTTGCAGACTCCTTCCGACCCATGCAAATGCCTGGCCGGGACCTGACTTCTCTGCTGATCTAGAAGTTAAACGGGGTCTGCCGATAGCATCCTAAAAATAACTACTACCCACCACAAGAAAAGCGCCTCTGCTCTAAACTTTTTTTTTTCTTACAGATGAAGAAACCAGGGTACAGAGAGTTAGGATTCACCCAACCTGTAAATTCTCACCTCTAGTATTTGCTTATCGTCTTGCTGCAGCCAGAAATCCACGTGTGGAAAGGGCATCCAGGAATACGGTCCTATACGCAGTTGCTCTGTCTTTGCGTCGTAAATACTAATCATCTAAGAAGGAACATTTCCAGGACAGAATGTAAGGCATGTTCCCCGCTTCTCAAACCCCACCAGTAACACCAGCCCAGTGCAGTCCAGCGGTCACGCGTGTACCTGGAGGCTAAGCTGCTCGAAAACGTCTCCTGATAAAAGCCGCTACTGCCCTGTGTAACATGCGGTATTTCCTCCAGTCCTGACAACAGTCATTGAGGAAGATAGTGTTTTTCCCATTTGGGGTGAAAACCTGAGGCTCAGGGGGGCAGACAGTGAGCCCGCAGCCGAGCCCGACCCAAGTCCACGGCGGCCGGACTCACTGCTGCACAAACCTGTGCCCAAGCACCCACGCACCCGCATCTCCAGAGCACACCGTGCAGGCCGCCCATCGAAAGCCAGGAGAAACCAACTTGTACAAACGCTCATTTGCCCAACGATCAATTCCCCGAATCCCCTCAGCTGCCAGTGGCAGGTTCGAACCAGCAGCGCTGGGTTTGGGCTCCTGAGACTGAGCTAGGGCTGAAGTTAGCAGAGTCCAGACCACCGTGCGGCTGCAGAAAGTGCAGAAGGAACCTTCCAGCTGTGCACTGGTTGGCAAAAGAGATCGCTCTGAAGCCAAACATTTCTCCAACGAAAACGTCCACACCCCATCCGTGTGCACACCTCTGCGGGGAGGGGGTGGGGGGGGTGAATGCGCTGTCGGGTCTCTCACACCAGAGAAGGGGTGAAAGCACCCTTTAAGTATTTTTAAACGGCACGTAAGGCTTGGGTTTTTATTTCTCTAACTTCCAAAATTAAGGTGTTAATATTCAAAAGCATCCCTGGCGATCAAACTTGTAAAAACTGATCTGATCATTCTTTTGGATTAATCCACTTGTTCCAGCAGATGGCCCTTCAAGGACTTGGTCCAAAGGAGCGTGTGCTGCTGAGGGAGAAACCCCTTCTTCCCCCTGCCTGGGTCTCCTTTCCTTGTGGGACATGTAGGTAAAGGTTGCACCAAGTAAAAGGGGTCCGTTCTCTTTGCAATGAATGGTGGGGCACATGTTCCCTCCCTCTACACCTTCAAGGCAGAGAACTGGGGTCTTGAGCTTACAACCTAAAATCACTCATTATTTTTCTTTGTTGTGTGTGGGGGAGAGAGCGAGCTGATCCCTGATCATTTTATAGCTTTAAAGAAACTCGAACTGTTCACTTCTAAGGTCTACAAAACTTGAGGCTTTGGACTGCGATGCCCTTTTTTCTCCCCCCCTGAACCCCTTAACACAAAGATGATTTCAAACTCACTGGTCCTCCTGTTAAAGCTCGGGCAGCACGGAGCTCCTCCTCTGGACCCCGATCTGGGAAGGATGCTCGGTAAATCTCTGCCGTCTTAATGTTGACAGCTGTGGGGGGACAAACAACATTTTCTCTGACTAAAGACACAGATGGAAAGTTTGCATGGTCTTACATTTCTACCACCTGTAACAGAGCGTGGTGAGTCTCCCCGAGAGAGAGAGAGAGGAGAGTCATTCTGTTCCATTTCCACTGTGAGGAGTGTAGCTTCCCCCTTCGTGCAGAGGGAAACTCCCGTGCGGGCCTCTGACCACCGTCCCGTCGCAGCCGAGCCTGTCGCGCACACGGCAGGGCCTGGGCCAGACTTGGGAAGACTTCGCCCCAAACCAAGAGTGGCTCCCCCTGCGCCCACGGGCAGCCCGCCATCCGTCCAGGCAGGCGCGTGGCAAACCTCCCTGCTCGGCCCTGGGACCACACGGATCTCTGAACGGCTGGGGGCAGAAGTGTGGCCTGGGATCACGGCCAAATCTGGTGTTTTTGTTTAAATGTTAAATGTTCTAGGGAATGGAGTAACACGTGTGTACCCGGCTCCATACGCTATCACAGATGGGACAGAAGTCCTCTGCAAACACAGCTAGCTTCCCCCTGCTCAACCTCAGCGGCCCCAGGGTCTGTCGCAGGAGAGGGTTCTGGGTTTTCTGGAGCCCGAAGAACTTTACACTTTGCTTAGGAGGAACTGGGTTCGCGACCAGACCTTACCAGGTGGTTCATGTGTAAAGAGACGCGAATGCCCGCTCCTGACCCCGGAGCCCTGTTCCCCGTGCCACTGGCTCTGCTTTCTACCCGCTCCCTTGTTTGTCCTTGTGCTCTCGGGCTGTGGACATTCTTGGTTTCGTAGCCAGAGGGCAGAGGAGGCATGCTGCTTGCCCGGGGCCCGCAGAGGAGTGAGGACAGGAACTACACAGTGAGCACGGCCGGCTCACGACGTGGTGACCGGAGCCCGCCCTGCCGGCCCGGGACTGGCCTCTGACCCTCAACCAAACACGCTACTTACCGATGCCATAAATTACTGGAAAGTGGTTTTCGTTTTCTTCCCGGTCATTTAATTCTAACAAAAAAAAAAAGGTTCTTTTTAAGATCTAAGAAATACGCAACAATTGCTTTCATGTTCCACAATTAACGCCAAGAGGGAGCCCACACTGCAAAAGGAGAAGAAAATCGGAACACACAAGGGACCGTTTTCCTGCGTCCCTGCCAAGTCCCCGAGCAGGGGGGTCCCCGAGCAGGGGGGCTGACGGTCCGCAAAGCGCCCCGTCCCGAGTTAGAGCCTCCCGGCCCCCTACACCCTCAGCCATCCGCCACGCGTGGGGAAGGGGCCGGGGAAGGATGAAGGTGGGGGTCAGGGTGTCCTCGGAGGCGGCGCGGGGGAGGGGCGGGCCATGGCCAACACCAGTGGCACACACGTCAGCCAGGCGCTGCCAGACTGTCTCCCGTGACCGACGTGCTTGTGCGAGGTCTTGCTTTGAGGGTGAGGGCACCAGCTCTGGGGAGGATGGCAGAACTCACCTGTCACACACAGTGTCACTAAGTGAATGTCCTCCTCTTGTCTGTCAAATTCACCTACAACGAGAGTTTCTAGTTAGCACACAGGCTGAGCAAGGCGACAAGGGGCCAGATTCCCACGGAAGGACGCCACGGCACCCCGCGGGCCAAGTGACAGGCCCGTTCCCAGCCTCGGGCCCAAAGCAAACTGACCGAGGCTATCCCCTCCTCTCTCCCTGCTGAGGCCTGTGGGGGACCGCTGACGCGTAAGCTTTTTACTCTTAAGCAACAGTTATAAAAAACTTGATCACTGTAAAAAAACAAAAAAACAAAAGGAAATACAGGCAAGTATAAGGAGCATATGGGTTTTTACTGGTCTAAGTACGTGGGTTGTTTTTTTTAAAGATTTTATTTATTCATTTGATATACAGATAGAGAGCATGAGCAGGGGAGAGGCACAGGGAGAGGGAGAAGCAGGCTCCCCGCCGAGCCAGGAGCCAAATGTGGGGCTCGATCCCAGGACCCTGGGATCATGACCTGAGCCGAAGACCGACGCTTAACCATCTGAGCCACCCAGGTGCCCCTAAGTACGTGGGTTTTTAAGGTCCATAGTCCCAGCAGTGAGCAGCGCGTGCATTTCCTTTCTTCCTGGCCTGCGCCCCGCTGAGCCCACTCCAGGTGGGCAACTTTATGTCCCCACGACACACCTACCTTCCCACGTAATTCTAAGTCTTGCTTAATAGCTCCTGAGCTGTTTCTTTACTGATGGACGTTAGACTATTTCCTAACGTAAAGAACGTTCTTACTGCCCATCTTTGGGCATACGTCTCTGCGCACGTTGCAGGTGATTTTCTTAGATTCCCAGGTGGGAATTACTGGGTCAAAGGACATGAAACCTTTTTAAGACTCAAGCCAAGGGGCGCCTGGGTGGCTCAGTCGTTGGGCGTCTGCCTTCGGCTCAGGTCAGGATCTCAGGGTCCTGGGATCGAGCCCCGCATCGGGCTCCCTGCTCAGCGGGACGCCTGCTTCTCCCTCTCCCACTACCCCTGCTTGTGTTCCCTCCCTCTCTCTCTCTCTCTGACAAATAAAATCTTCAAAGAGATTTTAAAGAAGACTCCAGCCCAGATGCCAGGTCGCCTGGCCCAGAGCCTGCAGCAGCGACTCCCCCAGCCCGCTGCCTCGTGGCTACCAGAGTGGGGGCTTCCACGCTACTTCAGTAGGGAAAACAGTGGCTTCAGCCGTGTTTTAATGTTCTGCAGATTGAAATGGATGCCACGGCCCAGAGGGCGGTTCTGCCTGTACACAGGTCAGTGCTATCTGGGGCCGGGTGGACTGCTGTCACACGGACACTCTGGCCCCCGTCCCCTCAGCCCCTGAAGACCGGGCTCCGCGCCCCTCCTGCCCGAGTCCCGGCTTCAAGCAGCGGCGCCCCTCCGAGGTTGAGCCACAGTGGGCGCAGACTTCTGTCGGAGTTGGGGGAATGCAGGGCACTTACTAAGAAGCTGATGAGTAAGTTTTTGTGACAACTGCCTGTCGTCACTGAAGCCTCCCACGAGGTGCACTTCCAGCCTGGCAAAGAGACGGGACGGGGGTCAGAGGGCCGTCCACGAGACCGCGCTACGGCGGTGCTTCCTGCGGGCCGCGTCCGCGCCGTGGCGCAGGGAGGACACATGCGGGCGGCACCAGGGGAGACGGGTGAGGCTGCCAGGGCTGCGCGAGCCGCCGGGGACCCGGCCCAGGGGAGCTGCGTTTGCTGGCGAGCGGCACCGCCACGACGCGGAGGGCCAGACGCCCCGCTCCGGAGGAGCAGGACTACCGCCCGCTTTCACCCACCCGACGCGGGGTGCTTCCAGAAACCTCGGACACGTCTCAGCCTAGGGGGGCGCGGGGCTGGGCAGGGGAGGCGGCGGACCGCGGGGACTGCGGTGGGCCCCTCACGGCGCTATCTCCCGTCCACCGCACCCGGACGGACGGAGTAGCCCCTCCATTTCCGAGAGGGAAACGGGGTCTGTTTCCTAAGGCCACACGTACCCACTACACCAGCTTTTCCAAGCTGGGGACCCCCTGCCGCTCCCTCGGGGCGAGCCTCCCGAGGACGGTCCCCGCACACACTAGCACGGCCGAGCCCTGAGAAGCCCCGCGGCTGGAAACCCCGAACTCCCCTGCTGGACCCTGCGTCCCCCACCCTCGTCTACCGATCCCCTTGTCCGCAACCCGGGACAGTGCCTTCTACGGCAGACAAAGCCTTCCTGACCAAGGAACCCGAAGCGGCCACTGAAGCGGCCACATCGCCAGCACGAGGACAAGCGTCAAGGGGCCCCAGCGAACGTGAGCCAGCAGGAGGCGCCGTGATGGGCACGGGGCTCCGGGTTCGCCTGCCCAGGCGTCCTGCAGACCTGCCACGTTAGTTCCAGAACCCAGCGAGGACCCCCCCCCCCCCGCCCGCATCCCCGTGGAAGGAGCACGCCCAGCACCGAGTGAAATCACCGAGCGCCGCCCGCACAGGGCACACGCTCCCGAGGCCGGCCCGGGAGACACGCCGAGCTTCCCTGCCTCCAGCCCTTCCCACCGCGTAACATCCCGGAGGGCTTCCTGAAGGCTCCCCTGCCTCAGAATGGGGGCGCCCCGGGGCAGCTTCTGGCTGGGAGGAAGCCCCCGACAAGTGACTGCCGGAAGGACAGACGGATGGACAGACGGACGCGGGGAGGCAGCATCTGGGGTCTAACAAAGCGACGCCCGACACGTGACCATCTCAAAGCACGTGAGTGACAAGACAGCCGGAGGTTCAAAGTCAGACCCTCAGGACCATCGGCCTGTACCCGTCACCCCAGAACCACTGACGAGGGGCCCACGCCGTGCCAGTTCTCCCCGCGAGCAAGGCGGCCCCACCACGGCGCACAGTTCCCGACAGCACGAGACAGACGAGCGTGGAGCTCACCTTCCACACTGAGCGTGGTCCGAGAAGGCTTTTATGGAGCTCATGATCAAGGGGACCTCCGCTCTGGTGTCGCTTCCATCACAGTGGGTCAAGCAGGTGGCCCCGTTACCTGAAGGAAAGGGTGGAATGACTCAGGCTATTCGCCGTGACAGCCCGGGACGCCAGGCACACCTACTCCTGTCCCCTGGGACGCCTCATCTCTGGGTAGCCTGGAGGGAGAAGGAATAGAAACACCTGTGCTGCCCGCCAGTGCGTCTGGCCCGGGCCACGGGGAGCCAGCACGCAGACCGGAGAGCGGGAGAGCGGGAGAGCGGGGCCCCGGGACGCTCAGGCGCGGGCTCGGACAGCCCCCGCGGGCGGCCGCTTTAAGGAACGGTCTCCTTCGTGTCTCTCATCCTACCTGTGTGCCTCAGGACCACAATGTGACAAGTGGTGGCATCATCAGAACCCAGAATGGAGATGGAGCCTGTTTGAAAAAGAAAGAAAATAAAATACCCAGTAGCTTTGGGGGGTAACGCCCAATGCACGGCTTCCTAACCTACCATCCTTTGGGGAGGTCACTGCCAGCTCTCTTTGCTGAACATACAGAAGGCCCTGGGGTCCCACTTGTTGAACAGACTGACCTCTGAGAAGTCTGGCTCTTTCCTGTTTAATTAAGAAAAAAAATAAAATAGTGATGGAAATTAGTGAGGACTGGGTACCCAGCGAGGGCTCGCAGGGCTCGGCATGGGAGCACTACCGGGCGGACCGGCTAAGCGAACGGGACAGCAGTCGCTATCGTGGGGGACAGGGCAGAGGAACGATGAAGTTCTCTTCCTTGATGAAACCCCAAAACGAGACCTGACTCAGGAGCAAGAGACTCTGCCCAACTCTGCAACTGGGAAAGGAATCGGAGTGTC
The DNA here is from genome assembly GCF_054177405.1 of Leptonychotes weddellii. Classification (NCBI taxonomy): domain Eukaryota; kingdom Metazoa; phylum Chordata; class Mammalia; order Carnivora; family Phocidae; genus Leptonychotes; species Leptonychotes weddellii. The sequence continues at coordinate 24,761,486 of NC_138373.1, forward strand.
GGGGCCAGTGCCCCGGCCGGCTCCGCAGCCACAGCCCTGGTGGGAGAGAGGCTAGGACTGTCCCTGTCCCCCGTCTGGTCCTCCCACTTCGGGACCCCTGCACTGAGTATGCACCCCGAACGCGCACCCCCCCCCCCGCGCTGCTCGCAAGCGGCCAGCAACACTGAAGGCTACATACAGGAGGATGGTCTGGCGATGTAAATGGAAAAGATACAAAAGTGTAAAAAAAAAAACAAAACCAAAACGTAAAAGCTCTAACTATGCCGTTCCTACAGCAGGGCTCAGGTGCTGCTACACACGGGAGGCTCCATTCTGCAAATGCTCTCTGATGGGGTCCCTACCAGAAAGGAGTGGCTGGGAGTCAGCCAACCCACGGAAAGGCTGTGCTAATATCGGGGGTCAAAACTTCCTCTCCTTGAACGTGAGCGTGAACCCGTGCGTGGAAGCGCCGAATCACCGGATGGTGCACCTGAAGCGAATGTATCACCCGGGATGGCAACTACCCTGGAATTAGGGTTTAAAAAAAAATCTCAGGCAGTGGCGCTTGGGTGGCTCAGTCGTTAAGCGTCTGCCTTCGGCTCAGGTCATGATCCCAGGGTCCTGGGATCGAGCCCCGCATCGGGCTCCCTGATCGGCGGGAAGCCTGCTTCTCCCTCTCCCACTCCCCCTGCTTGTGTTCCCTCTCTCGCTGTGTCTGTCAAATAAATAAACAAAATCTTAAAAAAAAATTTTTAGGCAGTAGCCTAAAAAAAATTCAAAATAATAATAATAATAATAAACCCTCAGATGATTAAATTCTTTAATGAAAACAAACTTTTTTCGAAGATGTCAAACAGATACAACGATTTATATCATCACAGGATACAAGCGCTGTATCCCTACTTCCTTCTCACTTGAAACAAGCAAGCTCCTGAGAGAACAAATTCCCATCCCAGTGCGCAGTGTCGGGCCTGGAGCAGAGAGCTTTCTGGTCTTACAGGCTTGCCTCCTGCCTGGGGCTCATGCGGGTTGGTGCTTGCTAACTTCGTAAAACACAAGATGTAAAAATAAACCAACTAACCATGACCAGCTTGACTAGTTACACCTGTTTTCTTTTCATAAACCTTCATTAACTGGAAGCGAGGCGGCAATGAGCAAGACAGTGCCTCCTCCACAGAACGAGCCAGAAGGAGCCCAGGAACTGCGGTGTCAGGCCGGAGACGGGAGAAGGCAGCTTTGCCTCGCGTTCCCCCTTGAGCACATACCTTCTGCTTTAGTCTTTCGGGGGCGGGGGAAGGAGGGCGAAGGCAACTTGTGACCACCCACTTTCACGCGGGGCCACCACCCAAAAGCAAAGCCGTGTGTGCGAGCACGAACTACCACTTGCGTACCCGAGACCAGAAATCACGACGTCCCAGCAGCCCGCCCCCCCAACCCGGCTCCGATTTCCCAGACAGACAGGAGCATAAATCATAAGAGAGGATGCCGCAAAGCGACAAGAACATGTTGTTTGGGTTTCCCACATTAAGAAATGAAAAAAAAGTTTAGCCAAACTTCTCCGCTGTGCAAAAACACGGAGAGCTACTTCATGAGCTCCCACCCCTTCCTGAAATAAAGGAGCCCCGTCTTCTCAACGTCTGCTAGTCTCTGGACACGCAGAGTCCCCCAGGAATCCCCTCTTGGGCAGGCTCTCGTTTCCCAATTCCTCTTCCTGAGCGCCCCTCACTTAAGCCAGGGCTCAGCAAACTTTTCTCTGAAAAGGGCCAGACAGTAACTATTTTGGGCTCTGCTGGGGTGCGGTCTCCTCTTGCAACCACTAGGCTCTGCTGTGTAGCCTGAGAGCAGAGACAACACGTAAACAAGCGCATGGGCGCTGTCCCCAGAAGACTTCATTTATGGGCGACACCGCCATCTGAATTCATTTCATATAATTTCATATGTCACGAAATACTCCTCTTTGGATTTCCTCCCCCCCCCCCCCACCATTTAAAAATGTAAAAACCATTCGTGGCTCACGGGCTGTCCACAGTCACCATCTGGCCCGGGGCTGGAGTGTGCTGACCCCTGTCTTAGCCAGTCACTTAGTATGACCACGTGTCCCTCTCCCCTGCTGCCACAGTCTGTCAGTTCTTCCTGCAAGTTCTCCTTCCCCTGGGGCAAAAAGGGATGACGCTGTCTGCTCCTTAGCCTGTGTGAGGATTAACTGGGTGGCTGTCCCCATGCCCACCTGTTTCCCTGACCCCTAGGTCCCCCTCGCCACCCACACAACCCTCCCCGATGGCTGCCGGCGTCACTGCTTCCAAACGCTGATTCTGTTCCATCCCTTTCCTGCTCGGAAACCCTTTGAGTCCAGCAATTTCACTTGTGGGAATAATTAGGGGGATTTATTAAGACTTAGCTCTGTGAATGTTCATAAAACGCCGAAGATTTAGAAATACCCTGCATGCTGAGAGGCAGGAACAAAGTTACGGGGCATTCATGTCGTGGAATTCTATGGAACCACACTTAGCACGATGCTGGGGGACTGGTTACTGAGCACCTGTGGGCGACTCGCTAAGAGCAAAAACTTGAAGACGAGAGCACCGCCCAGAGGAATGAATGCTCCGCGGTGCTGACCACGGATCTAGACCCGCCCTGTCTCAGAGTAGCCACTAGCCACGCGTGGCTGTGGAGCACCAGAAACGTGGCTAGTATGACTGAGGAACTGGGTTTTCCGTTTTCTTTCGTGGTGATGACATATAAGGGGCCCCATTTAGTGGGGGGAAAGGGGGTCCAGACTGAGCAGCGCCACCAGGGTCCCCACGCGGGCTTCACCATCCCGCGATGTGGGGCTCCGGGCAACTCACGCCCCCGGCGTCCCCGTAAAGGGTGCCACTCCTGCTCGGTGCCAGGCCTGGCTAGGGATGGGTTTGTAACTGCTGCCGCCGCACAGGCCAGATCGTCCCGTGAAAAAGACACATCAGCGGACAGAATGTGGAGTTTGCGCTCACTTTTGGAAGTTCATCATTCGGATGGAAAGAAAACCCTCTACACCACAACAGTGGTTGTGGTGTCCTTTTTGACGTCTATGTGTTAGCTCTTAAAAAAGGGACACACGACTAGTTCTAGAAAAACTAATAAGAGCTTTCATTTCACCCCACTGCTTATTCCGTCAGAGATCCACCGAAACCCCTCTAACCCCGGGGCAACCCACCTCCCTGGGTCTCTATCTCCCACTCTCTCCCTTCACCCCCTCTGCGCCCGGGAACCCGGCCCGTCCACCGGCCCTCCGGGTGCTTCCCCTCCTTGCCCACGGAGCTCAGCTAGACTGCCCTCCCCCTCCTCCCCCTGTTCCCATCTCTCCCCTGCGTCCATCCTTCTTCCCTAAGACCACTGCAAAGGCAGTGAGCACCCCCAGTTTCCTGTAATGCACACTGGCCCCCACCAGGCAGCTGGCCTTCGAGACGACCGGCCACCCCGGCCTATCACAGCCCTCCCGACTCCCCACTGAGTGTGCTGCTTCGGACACTCCTCTTTCTAACTTTTTATCACAGAAATTCTCAGGGAGAGAGACATAAAAACAGTGTCAACTGGGGCGCCTGGGTGGCTCAGTCGTTAAGCGTCTGCCTTCGGCTCAGGTCATGATCCCGGGATCCTGGGATCGAGCCCCACATCGGGCTCCCTGCTCAGCCGGGAGCCTGCTTCTCCCTCTCCCACTCCCCCCGCTTGTGTTCCCTCTCTCGCTGTGTCTCTCTCTTTCAAATAAATAAAATCTTCAAAAAAAAAAAAAAGTGTCAACTAAATTCTTTAGGCAGCTGAAATATTTTCCCCTTGGAGAGTCCTACTCCAACTTCATCAGTTAACGAGGCGACAGCGATGCAGCCCAAGGAAAGCGCTTAGCACAGGGCCTGGTGTCTGCTAAGTACCCGGAAGGTCGACTGTTTTCTTGAACTGCAGGCTGAGAAGCACAGAGTTGCCCCCTTTTCCCTGTAACTCCTCATCCTTCAGGTCATTCTCAGGGGTCCTTCTGCTCATTCATGGATATAACAAATATTTACAAAGTGCAGATTCATAGCCAGAGACTGCCCTAGGCGCGGAGGACACAGAGCAATAACACACAGTCTGTTCGGGAAGCTCATGTTCTGGGGGTCAGATCGAGGGAGAATCAACACAACACGTATGCAGACAAAATAATTCCAAAGTGTGCAACGGTTAACAGGAAACCCCAAGACGACCTTTGGTGAGCCTCGAGGCTAGGTCAAGCTCGTCTGCTTCGCATCTCACAGTGCAAACGGGCATTCTTCCTGGATGGCACTTAACAGTGCACGGTGTTTGAGCTGTTCTGTGATCAAACACCATCCCCTCTAACCAGGCTGTAAAGCAGCCCGCCCTGCTTGTAGGGAACAGGCGAACACGGTGCTCGACAGACATCGGAGGCTCAGTACGTATCTGCAGTCAACGAACTGACGGATTCCCCCTTAACCAGATCTGGGGCACGTGAGAGGTTTGGACCCATTTCTTTTTTACGTTAAGAACCCCTTTCCAAACTGTCTCTGCATAAGCATGGACCACGGGTTCAGAGATCTACTTGAGGACAAAAGCAGAAGACGGAACAAAACCTAACCCTTGCATCAGGGCGTGGTCCTCAACACGGCTCAGCTGGGGGGAAAAGCAGGGCCCTTCCTTCTGGCTAAAAATACCCGGGGGCCCTAATCCCCGGGGTGGGGGGGGTTGGAGGGGGGGAGAAGCCCGGGGGAGCGGCCGGGTGCCCCTGGCCGGAGGCCCGCCGGGAGGAGCGGCTCCCCGCGGGGCGCGGACCCCGGCGAGTGCCAGCGCGCAGGGGCGCTGCCCAGGGTGGCCTCAACGGACCAAGCCCGGCTGGGGGTCGCGAAGTCCCCGGGCGCCCTCCGGCCGCGGTGCTGTGCGACCTTGGGCAAGTCGCCTAACCTCTCTGGGCCGCCCGCCCCTCCTCCGGCAAAGAGAGGCCTCGGCAGAATGCCCTCGAAGGTCCCAGGGAGGGGAAAGCCCCACAACAGACGCCTCGAGCCAAGGCAGAGACTCGCTGCCGGCGGCCGGGGCTCCCGACGTGCCGCCAGTCGCTCCGCTGCGCCAAGTTTAAACTCTGCCTCCGGGAGCGCGGCTGGAGGCGGTGGGGCTAGGAGGGTCGGGCCCGCCCGGCAGGGCCCCTCGGGCCCGCCTCGAAGCTCCCTCCCCCCACCCCAGCCCGGGCCCCGCTCACCTCCAGAGGCGGGTGGGCTCGCACCAGGTCCCCGGCGGACTGCGGCAGCCGCACTCGCCGCCCCTCGACGAGCAGCGGCATCGCGTAGGCGGCCGCCCGGGCAGGCCCAGGGAGGCGGCGGCCTCCCCAGCCCCGGGCCGCCCGCGGCCCCCGCCCCCGGGCCGCCCCACCGCGCCGCGCCCCGCCCCGCCCCCCGCGGGCGCCGCCGGGAAGTGGAGTCCCCCGGGGGGTGGGGGAGGAGGGGCGGTGCAGCCCGGAGCGGCTGGGGAAATCGGGGGCGGGGCCGCACGGCCCTGTGGGAGATGTAGTCCAAACGCGAGGGAGGGGCCCGCGGCCAGCCCCCTCCGCAGGGGGCGCTGGGAAATGTAGTCCCGAAAGCGTGGGCGTCCAGGAAAGGCGGGGAGCTGGGCTGCTGGCGAGAGCCTCAGCTCCTGGTGCCCTCCCTGGCTCGACTAGCGGATCAGCCAGCCTGGCCCGAGTGTGGGCTCTGGGGTCGGGCTGCCTGGAGTCAAGATCACGGCTCTACTTCTTCTCATCCTGACCTTGAGCAGGTAATCCGAGTCGGGGAACCAGCGGCTATGCCGCTCCATAGGACTGTGTTCAATCAACAATAAATGTTGAACTGCGAAAATAGAGTCGAAACTTTGCTAGCCCCACACATTTAGAAATCATCAGTAACGCTGCTTGGTGTCCGGGAGGCACTCACTGATGGGCTAAGAACCCTGGGAGTGACGATCAGCAAGATACCACCCAGTCCCTACTGATCAGAGGCTTCTCGCCTAGGGACTCTCTGTTCTGCAATTTGGAAATATTCCTTAAATATACCCAACTCTACAAGACGTCAACCAAAAGGCAACTTCACAAAACTAGTGGGTGAGATGAAGAGCCACCTCACAGAGCAAACACTGTTGGAACGGTGTCTGTCTTCAAAGCTCCCAGGGGGATTCTGGGACCAAGAATTAAGATCCACCATAATAAGCAAGGCCTGGCGAGGGGGGGCGGGGCAACGCCCTTCCTCTCTCCAGGTGAGACCACGTCGGCACCAAGGAGGCGATCGGTGTGGATGGAATGCACGGTACCCTTGCCTTGGAAAAATTCCTTCCATGCAAGGGCTTCCTGCTTAGCTACTTTCTCACGAAGGCAGCTGGACAGCTACTGCCTTTCCATGCATTTTCCCTGAATCCTCACAACCCTCAAGTCTGGAACAGTTATGCCCACCTTACAGCTCCCAGTGGAGCTCGGACTTGTTCAAGGTCACGCAGCTGGCTAGAGAGACGCCAAGTGTGTTATCCATGACACCTGAGAGGTCCCCGGTCCTTTCATACTTGGACAAATTCGCCACTTCTCGTTAAGGAAGAGCCGACCATAGCCGACAAGACAACAGGAGAGACCCTGGAACTCCCACCCCGAACGAAAGCCTGGCTTTTCAATGAGGAAGAGAAAAACCCTTTTTCTAGAATTGCCAAGGGAATTTCCCCAATTTTCACCCCCCATAGATGTTCCTTTAAAGCATGTGCATTTTTCAAGGAAGTGTTTGTTTTCCTGGAACCCGTTCAGGCCTGGGGGGTGGCTCTTGTGGCTGGGCGTGCTCACGGCATCCTGGACACGCTGGCCGCCCCTGGAGGTCACTCTCCTCTGCAGCATGTACTTTCTTTCCCAGCACCCGCAGCCACTCTGGCGGGACTTCTGCCTCTGTAACGGAGTAAGGGCTCAGCTGCAGTTTCTCACAGAGCTTCAGCAGAGATCAGTAAAAACCACAGAAAACACAATATCTGTGTGAGAAGCCTCTTTATTGGGGTACCTCCCATGACTCCTTTACTGGTGTAAGAACCACAGGTCCAGATTAACCATGTCATTGTTTTATTTTCACAATGTTATTTTCCCTCAAACTCCTTTGAAATTAAACATTTATTTATGAAGATACCCTTAACTATATTAAAACTTCTCAACCCACAAAGGCCCACTTACCGTTAACTTCTAGGGACACATTTTCACGTACTCATTTACCCAGGGTACAAAAATCCCACCTTTTTGCCAGCAGTTAAAAGAACAGAGAACCCAAAGGTTCTCAAATGACTTTCCACCAAGTCACCAAAAGAAAATCCGCAATATCCAAAACCTTTTAAACCCATAAAAATTTCTATTTTCCAAAAACATATTTACTCTACATTGCCATCAATACAATTATACAAGAGCATACAAAGCCCTAGGAAAGAGAGAGTATTTCATTACAAAATATTTGTGATCAAGAAAATATCGCTTGCTTTTAAATAATACGATAAGTGGCAGAAAAATAAATATGTTTAGAGATGTCTATTTTCATAAGCAACAAAAAAGTACACAAATAAGGAACGAAGCTAAAATATGCATTAGCTACAAAATGAGTCTAGCAGTGTTTGCACACACATGTTATAAAGTGAGGTTGTTCCAACTCCTCTCTCTCAGTGTTTAGTTATAAAAGTACAAAAAGAGCCTCCCCGGAGGAGGATCTCACCGAGCTGAAATCCACGGTACAAACAGCCAGTAGACGGAGGCTGAAGCTGTAACCTTGGTCTGTTGTCGCTAGTGAAACCATTCTACCAACTAACCCAAGCGCCCCTTTCCGTGCCGTTAGCACAAAGAAATTCTCAGGATGACCAACTGATTCTAGTTTAAAAAGAAAAACAAATCCAAGTAACATTCCCCTACAAACAAGTAGTTCCAGTTCTAACAGCTCCTGGGAGCCTCAGGGTAAAATGCCATGTGCTGTGTTTTATAAAAGCCCAACCCCACTCTCCGTGCGTGGGAATTCCATTTACCCCGAACTCCGTGTTTCTTTTAAACCCATTTTTAAACTCACAAGTGTATGATTTGTCTGCTTCTCTTTCCCTAAATCCTCCAGCTCTTCCCTCCAGGATTTCATTGGTCTCCAAAGTCCCTGGGGGTCTTCCGTACCAGCTCCAGCTTCCAGCCTCAGGGACCAGCTCTGGCCACCTCCCCACCCTCCTCCCGTCCCCTCTGCACCCCACTGAAATCCCAACACACAGATACAGTTCCAGCTGAGGGGCAACAATGTCTCCAAAGTAAATCATTTTAAAGACACTCGACAGTGTCTACGTAGAGCATTTTTTCACTGAAAAGAAATCAGATCAACACAGTCCCGTGACTACGGATCAGACAAAACCTGCGTGAAAAATGCAATCGGTTAAAACAGGCTGTTGCCAATATTAGAAATTTCACAATGATGTCAGAAAGCTGTAACAGAAATAAAATATACATTAAACAAAGAACCAAGCCTTCAACATTTATCATCAACTCCATTCTAAAATATTGCACATGATATCCAGTCTTTTCCTTTTGTCTGGAGGGGAGCAAAAAAGAAAAAAACCACGTCCGTCCAGACACTAGAGTAGGTCTACCTTGAAAGTAAGATGCCTGAGGCATGTCCTCGCTCTAGTCGAAACAGGGTGAGCCCTGGTACTGAAGGGCACGATGAGGAGGAATGCTCGTCTCAATCACAAATCCTTGCAATCAGAGGGGACTGGTCTGGCAGATATAACACGGGAGGGGAGCCCACACTACTCGAGGGACTTCGGAAATGCGTGTCAAAGGAGCTCGGAGTGATCCCAACTTCACCTTTCAAAAAATCATCATCCTCATCTTCCACCACCTCCTGTATAAAGAACAGAGCTTATCAGTAGGATCACCAGCGGCAATGTGAAATTTCAAGAGTTCCTCTCAGGAATGTGCCACTTCTAGAAAGAGGAAGGTCAAGAAACATATCTTAATTTTGGAAGCTTCCTCTGATGCACACTTCTTCATGACCAACCACCCACACAACTGCTCGTCACACGTCGTAACTAACAGATTTTAAGCTCAAAGAGGGCAGGCAGCATGACATGCATTCTCGCTCAGCGTCCTCCCCCTTGTGTCTAATACAATGGGCATGAGTGAATGAACAACCGCCCCCCTCCGACCCGAGCAAAATATAAAGAAAAAAGAGCTCTCCAATGATTACTTATGAAAAACGAGACTTAAGTAAATTTGAGATTGTTACTTGGTGGTAATGATCATGTGGTAAAGATCTTAATTTGTTGAGCTGATTTTTAATAAACCTTCACTTCCCAAAGTCCGCTTACAACAGAGTGTCTACTTTAAACAATAAAAATTCTTTTCATAAGAACATAGTGCGCTTGGATTTTTGTAAAGGCAGAATGAATAAAATGTCATGTTTTGTAGATTTAACATTGCTATGTACTATTTGACTGTGGTCTGTAACCACGCTGGAGGTTCCCAGTGTGCTGAGTCACAAACTTACCTTTTTAATGGGTTTCTTGAACTCCTGAAGCTCTTCTGCACTCATGTCTTCCCATATCTGATAAACAGGATTGATGAATTTCTTTGACCTGTCGACAGAGGTCACATTTCAAAATCAAGTTCAAGGCCACACTTAAGGTCAGACTTGTCTGGCTGGCTCTTTACTCAACAGGATCCATTACCCAAAATAAAAACAATGGCTCAAATAATCATTGTGCCAAAAAATACTGGATGTCAGTACTGTAAATAACATGGCTCCTTGTTTATAAAGCTTCATCTACTCAGATGGCATATTCAGCTACTGTTTCTCATCTTTTTATTTTCAAATGAAATTATTTCTCAAGTCTGTCAGGACCAACAATGAGTTAGAATAAGTTCAAATGAAAACAAAATTGTGTTACTCTGAAATTTCATTTTTTATATTCCTACAGTAATTCTACTAAAGATTAGTCTGGGAAAAAAGACCAATGTGGTTTCAGTTAACCAAGACTTGGGGGGCCAGATAATCCTAAATCGTGGTGTTGCTAGTTAAAAGCTGCACAGTAACCCTATGTCCTTATACAAATGCAAAGTTAAAGACCGGCCTGGTGGTTTTTCACCATTACCCGCCCAGATAAACGGCGTGGCTGCTGTTTATCCTCGGCAGCAGCAGGGAACGTGGTCTCTAGAGGAAGGAACAAGTCGCCTGGCAGAAAAGTGTGAGCCACGAATAGGCAGCATCCTCTCCATCCGGGAACCTCTATACTGGCAGCCCGTTTCGTGTTGAAAACGACCAGTTTACAGGAAAACAGAAGATAGATGAAAAACCTTTGGTGTCAATCGGGGTTCTTCCTGAACTACAGGGCTGCACACCCCGCAGCCTCTAACAGGCATTCTCTACCCAAGGCCCATGAAACATTCGACAGGGACCCTGAGCCGCTGACAAACCGATACGAATGCCACTTACGACAAAGAAACCCTCAGCTTGGGGAAAGCAAATACACGTCCCATGTACAGTGCCCCGGCCGGTCGACAGGCTGAGAGTACCCACCTCTTAAGCACACAAGGATCAAAGGGGAAGAAGGTGTCAAGTGGGTTTGTGCAGGTTTGCACCGAGTCCCCGCCAGCCGTGTTTCTAATGACCGGCAGCATCTGGCGATTATTCCTCTCGATGATGGTGTAGCAGAAGACCAGCTGGTATTTGCTGCAGAACAACAAAGCCAAGACACAGACGGAAGGCTTTAACCTCGTGCACTAACTCTGCACGGAGGTGCCTGTTCCTGTCACACCCGTGCTGACCGCACAGATGTCACACATAACACGTGCAAGAAAACAATCACATACAACAGGAAGCAATGCTTTTAGGGCACAGCTTATGGGCCTGCTGTTTACACGCTTGCCAAGGAGCAAGAGGGCGCTTAGTGATAGGCACGACTCACTAAAACAGAATGTGTTCGAGGTAGGGCTCTCCTGGTTGGCAAGATACTCTAAGCTAAGTGGCGTCTGCGATCTCTAAGACAATGAGGAGGCTGGTGGAAAGGGGCTTCTCTGACAGGACTGTGGTCACTGAGGGGAGCTGAGGGCTCTACCGGACACGCCTGTAACGAGGCCCAACTCTGAAAAAGTAACAGCTTAAATCCCAACAAACGATTGATTAAAAACCAATTAACAGAACGAGACACAGCAGTTCAAATCAAATGCACCTGTATGGGTCAAGAGGCATCCCCAACCCATTTAGGAAGCAAAAGCCCCAGAATGACACATCAGTTGGACACAGACCTCCGGTCCCAGGTCTTGCTCTCAGCCTCACACGCGAGCCCCGAAGGCCACTGTCCACCGGACCCCAGACCCACGCCTGTCGGACAGTCTGCTGCCACCGGAGGAATATTCTAGGGGCTCCTGCCTCTGCCGCCTCCTGTCTCCCCACACTGTGTGGGGACCTTTCACCCCCCCACCCCCCAACGCTCCTGCTTGTCGTTTATTCCTTTCCTTAATTCTGTTATCATTGTTGAGATCTCAGGAGAGACAGAACACCTTGAACTACATGCCCAGCAAAGGAAAAATAAGATTACTGAATAAGAGCAGCAATCGGTCTAAGGGACTAAGGGATGAAAGAATTACCTCTGTCTTCTAATAGAACAGACTCCTGTGTGTTGAAGATTTTAAGCTATGATCCTACCCTGAATACCCTGACCAAGGGCTCAAAGTCTCCAACTCACTTTGTACCCGAAGCAGACTCGTTCGGGGAATGCCAGACGGCCTGCGTTCGCGCGCTGGCCCCCGGCCACCAGGCAGCCACTTCTCACGAGTCACGCCGTCTCTCTGGGCCCCCACCATTCCGGTATGAAACAGGACTTACCACTACCACCCTAGGACCGGGAGGACGCAGCGAGTTCTGCGTGACGCGCGTCCACGTGCGCAGGACCTGGGACCCAGCCCCCGCCGGCCGCTGTGCACGCCTCCCGCGGCCGGTCTCTGTTTATTACTCTAAGAAACATCTTTGGTCTGTACCTCCCAGCTTACTGGTTGCCTTACTCATTTCAAAGTGCCGAGGCTTCCGCTGAATTATCATCTTTGAATACAAAGCACTAGCAACCTCCAGTATCATCAAAGCATAAAAACAAAAGCTTCACTGCAGTGCTTCCTGTAAGTAGGGGGTTACTGGTTTTTATGCATTTTATGGTTACTAATTTTACTGAATAATTTCACAGAAATTTAGTGGAATTGTACAATACTGATACTAACACGAACTTATTTTTAAATAATTTCCACCCATAAAGTATAAATAACTTACCTTGTGATTGCGGCAAAAAAGTTAACTACTGAAGGCAGACATATCTTCAGGGGATTTAGCTGGCTCATCACTATACGTTCAAAATTTAGACTTTGAAGGTATCTCAAACCTTTGATTAAAGAACAAAGCATTTTTTAGAAAGTACAAACATGACAGTCTAAATACCTTTCAACAGCCCGGATTTTTTCACAAATCAAAAAAATTTTTCACAAAATTACTTGCAGAAATGCTTTAAATAATTGAGGTCCACGCAGTCACACAATGCAGAGCCCCATAGGAGGTCACCAGGCTTAACCACACTCACTTCTGACTAAGTTAACTTTTCTAAAGAAAACAGCGTATTCTTTCAAAGACCCGGGAAGTAAGCACACATCCTTAGTGGGCTATGAACTTGTATGACAATTTGGAATTCAGATATTTGTAAACTCAGCATATCCTGAGTTTATAGAGAAATCACGAAATCAGTACGAAGTTGAGGCAACACGCGGAGTGTCCACTCCCAAGAGGTAATGACTGTGTATGATCTGGAATTTCTCCTTCCTGACTTCCAGAGACAGATATGTATGCCAATCTGACAAGAGCAAACAAACAGCAAGTCCTGCACATCTGAAATTATTAGTGAAATTTAGCAAGTTATTCAAGTATGTGATAGTTGTTCATATATCAGTTGTTTTTTTTCACAAGGAAACTACAGAGATAGAAGTAAAATTTAGATACCACTCTCCTGAAACAAATAAATAGAATTCTCTCCTATACTAGTAAAAGTAAGACACCACGCTTATTTTAAAAGGCAAGCAAACCAACCTGTGCTTAAGTATATTTTATTTTAGGAGATTCTTTAATGTATATATTTTTTTTAAGTTTTATTTATTTAAGTAATCTCTACACCCAAAGTGGGGCCAAACTCACGACCCTGGGATCAACAGTCTCACAGTCTTCTGACTGAGCCAGCCAGGAGCCCCATCTTTGAAGTATATTCTGATAAAAATAACTAAAAATGGGATACTGTCATGGCTTACAAGAACAACATCCTCTTTAACCAAGACTTTTGCCATTTATTCATACCAAAAAAAGCAGATACTTTGCTTACGTGCTAAAACCTTGTCCTACTCCTAGTTTATACAACTAGTTTTAACCTTTTGAGAAGTAACAGATTATAAATAAATACATACACTGCAACACATACAAGTTTCAGTTTAGAGTTGTGGTTCTCAACTCTCAAGGCAGCTGTGCCCCCAAGAGGACGTGGGGCAGTGTCTGGGGAGCTTCAGCTGTCACAACAGAGTGCAGGGTTGTGGGGGGCCCAACTGACAATTAGTGGGTAGAGGGTGCTAACCATCCTAGAATGCCCAGCACGGCCCCCACAACAACTAGAGAACCAGCCCCAAATGTCAGAGGTTGAGAAAATCTGTAGAGGAAACAGCCTATTAAACCATTTGAATTATTGCAAAGTGCAAATAGTTAAAACCATTTAAACGGACTTAACTGATATTGTTGTTGTCACACTAACTTGATAAACAAGCTTCATCTGGTAGATTTAAATTATATGCAACCTTCAGAAATTAGCAAAACTGAAAACCAGTAGATGAACGCTCAAGTCCCTAGATAAAGCAGCATAACTGTTATGACCCCAAGCTTTAGAATCATATTCATCTAATCCCGCCAATCAATATCCTGCGTGTGCTAAGGGTCCCCCTGTGGGGGTGGGGAATGACGCCTGCCTTTCACGGGCCAGCATGAGGACAAGCAGGAAGCGCTGTGCCGGGCCTCGCCTCTGAAGAAGAGCCCCTTCATGGTTCACAATTAGTCTAGATGCCACCCTCTAAAACAGAGGTGCTCCACCTCAAATCCACCCTCTGTTAAAGAGAGGTCTTAGAGGGCTTTAGGGGCCTAAGGGCTGCTTGAAATTATGTGTCAAAGCTTGAGTGTGCATGGGCAGTATTCTGACTCCACAGTTTCCATCAAATTCTCAAAAAAGAAACGCCTGTCCCTTCTAAAGGGTGACTAGTATTCCAGGAAAATCCAGTTCGCATCCATCAATCCCACATCACTGACCTTCTTTCAGATTTCCACTTAAAAGCTGCTCGTGTCTAAAAACGAAAGTGTAGAACACAGCTTGACAGGCTGAATAAAATGGTCCGTGGAGAGCAACGTCACAAAATGCCTTTGTTCCTGAATCCTGCTTATTAAGGTATATGTGCAGCCAGTTAACCAAAAGATCGAGGCATGACTTTACAGTACTAGGGAAAAGAAAAACCAAGTCAACTTCACTTGCTTCATAAAAAACCAAAAGTGACACAAAAACACACAACTGTCTCTCACTACAGACTAAGAACAGTCAGTCCTTAGGCTTCTTGATCTATTACCCGTGGGCACAGAGAAGCAGCAAACGAAGGAAGGAAAAGGATGGGTGGGCAGGAAGACAGCTTTTCAATTCTAAGGTAGAGTGCATGGACCTTCTAGGAACAGGCAGGCCCCTAAAGCTGCCTGAGGTCCCAAGGGATGGACAAGCATCTCCTTATCGACTCAGAAGGGCTTCTCTGACGGCCTCCCTGCCCTCTCAGAGGAATAGGGCCACAGAAAAGGGCACATTTAGCAACATTTTATGAGGAGGAGACCATCTGATTGACTTCACCCTTCCCTATGGGGTTCTGATAAAGTCCTGTGGCCTATAATTTAGGGCAGAGTGGACAGATGGCTTTTAGTTGTCGGGGAAGGGTTTGTAACAGCAGCCTTGCCCAAAGACATCTTCATGGATCACTGGAAGAAGCAGGCCCAGAGTTGGCCTCCTAAACAGATCTTTCTATTACCTTTAAAAGGGTTTTTTCTTCAGCTTTAACAGATACAACTGATTCGGAATGCAAATGAAAAATGACAAACCTATAAAAAGAATCAAAACAGTATACAACACTGTACAATACCCATAAAGACAAATGGGTCTTCACGTTCAAGTGTAACCATGCAAAACAGATGACAAAAGCTTTCCATATGAGCTTTTATATCTAAAGGAGACATTTTATTCTGAGATTGCTTTTTGGAAATGTAAACATCTTGCATAAAATGGGGGAACAGATTTTTTCACTTTAAAGGCAGACAAAAATTAAAGCAGGTATTTCTCTGACTTAAGACTTTTTGCTATAATCTTTTTAAAGCATGACATAAAAAGCACTTGGAAAATTAGGTTACTTACATAAGAGGAATAAATTTAGCTCTTGCCAAAAAGCTTCCAATATAATTTCCAGCAGCTTGCCTGATGATGGCAGGATTATTTGGATCCTGCAATTTTTTCCAGAGATGTTCCAAAAATGCTTCTGCGAATCCCTATAAAAAGAGAAGGTATTGCTTTAATCTTTTTTAATGTTGAAGAAATCTCTGGTTATCGGAATCCTAAGATTGTAACTCAGCAATAGGGGAAAGTGCTAGTATCTCGGTCACACCGCTAGATAAATAACATATGCAGTTCTCATGGTTCTTCATTTTACAACACTCTGAGATAATAGTATTAAAAACAAAAGGTGTTCCCAGCCTTATTTAAGTTCCCAAATGAGCTGAAATTTAGATTCAACCCTACAGATTTCATAGGTTCAGTGACAGAGCTTTGGAATCCGAGTGATCCCGCCGTTTAGCCAGAAATGGAAAGCAGGGACGAGCCACACTCGCGTGGGAACCGTGCAGCAGGCCCGTCACAGTGCCAAGCCCTCTCCCGGTCTCTGACCGCACGTACTGAACTTACCCAGAAACAGAGACACAGATTCAAGGGCAGTGTTCGACTAATTATGCTAATCATACAAAAAAGACTAATGAAAGCTTCTTTTTAACAAAGGCACAACCTCCAACTTCTCCCAAATAACTCTCTTCAAGAGCACTAAAACATACTTCAGGGCAAAGTAAATTTAATCCTTCTTACCCATGCCCAGCACTCTCCTGACTATTCCAAGAAGCTACAAAACAGTGGCAAAGGAACAGTCTTCTGTATTTCCATTTTTGTTTCCATAACAGAAAGCCACTGCCTAAAGTTTTAAAATTCTGGATTTAGAAGTTGTTCTGGGATCAAGTGAGTTAGGATCAACTGAGAGAATGAAGGACAAAAACAGTTAAATATCCCCTGGGATTTTTAATAGCCAGGACTGGAATGAAAGGGAAGGGCACCGCCTAGCGTACCAAACGCAGAATGGCACTTTCGGAGCACTTGGCCTAGGACGAGCTTTTTTTTTTTTTAAAGATTTTATTTATTTATTTGACACAGAGAGAGAGAGAGCACAAGCAAGGGAACAGTAGAGGGAGAGGGAGAAGCAGGCTCCCGCTGAGCACGGAGCCTGATGCGCAGCTCGATCCCAGGACCGTGAGATCATGACCTGAGCCGAAGGCAGACGCTCAACCATCTGAGCCACCCAGGCGCCTCCAGGACGAGTTATCTTATTAGAGGCACCAGAAAAGTGAGCTCAGGAAAAAGAAATAGCTCATGTCTCCCTTCCCTACAGCCCCCGCCCCCAGTTTTTAAGGGAAAATCATGGGTAAGAATAAAAAGCTAAGACCATGTTGACATGGTACTCACCAATTTAAAACTGCAGAGGTAAAACATGAAAAACTGTACATGGCAGGAGGCGTGGGTGGGCAACAGGAGTTTGTCGAAGATGGTTATGAGATCTCGATATAAATCCTTTGTTTTGTTGTTATCTACCTTGCCTAAAGAGAAAATTTGGCATTTCAGCTTTACACATTGTTTTTAGGCTGCCACTTTCATTTACCAAATTTCTAAAAATAAAATACCATTAAGAAACATCACCCATTAGAAACTGAGGGTTCTAGAGGGGAAGGGGGTGGGGGGATGGGTTAGCCCAGTGATGGGTATTAAGGAGGGCACGTTCTGCATGGAGCACTGGGTGTTATATGCAAACAATGAATCATGGAACACTGCATCAAAAACTAATGATGTAATGTATGGTGATTAACATAACATAATAAAATAAAAAAATAAAAATAAATAAAAAATAAAATACAAAAAAGAAGTATCACCCATTAAGCTATGATTATAACAAAATGCCATTTTTATTTTGCACAGATTTTCCTTTATAACTATAATAATCCAGCACTGACAATGAAGCAGGCCCTCACCTCACACACTGCTGTGATGCCATGAACAGGAAGCCCTTCTGAAGGGCAATTTTACTAGTTTTGTGGCAGAGGCCCCCCTTTTTTTTTTAAAGATTTTATTTATTTGACAGAGAGGGAACACAAGCAGGGGGAGTGGGAGGGAGAAGCAGGCTTCCCGCGGAGCAGGGAGCCCAATGCGGGGATCGATCCCAGGACCCTGAGATCATGACCTGAGCCGAAGGCAGACGCTTAACGACTGAGCCACCCAGGTGCCCCGGGCAGAAGCCCTTTGATCCACTAATTCTGCTGCTAAGAATTTATCACAAGCACATTTCCAGACATATACATATATACAAGGATGTTCATTACACATTTATAATGGCAAAAAAAAAGAGGGGGGAAGGCGCCTGGGTGGCTCAGTAGGTTAAGCATCTGCCTTTGGCTCAGGTCATGATCCTGGAATCAAGCCTCCCCTGCTCAGGAGGGGAGTCTGCTTTTCCCTCTCCCTCTGCTCCTCCCCCACCCCACCCCCGCCCCCATGCGCTCTCTCTCTCTCGCTCAGTCTTTCAAATAAATAAAATCTTCAAAAAAAAACAAAAAGAGGGGGGAGAAAAAAAAAAGAGACAATTAAATCCACACGATCAATAGCAACCTAGAAGGACAGTTAATCGTCTGAGAAAATGTTCACAGCAGGTGGAAAAGGGCAGATTATGAATCACTGTGTACATCATGACCCCCAAATCCACTGAAAAACACACTCCTAAATATACACATGCTAACAGAAAAGAAAAACAGTTCAAAATGCTAATGATGGTTCTCTAAATAGTGCAAATGCAGACATTTAAATTGTCTTTTTTCTTTTCCTATAGTTCCCAAATTTTCTCTCATCAACTGTATTATTTTTATAACAACAAAAAAATTAACTCAGTCAACTCAGATTCAAGTCCTATTATTCTGAATGGCCAACTATCATACTTAAATCTTTACGATGGGAATAAAGAATCCTGTTTTCATGGCAAAGCCTCCAAACGCAAAGTTCCAGGACAGCAAGAAGCACCCCGACTCGTTCACCACAGCATGACACCCCCAAACTCAATCCCTAACACCAAGCACCCTGAACCAAAGTGCACTACACTCTCAGAGGTCCTGAACAACTTGAGTGCGATCTGATCCCCACCTAAAACTGACCAAACTCCAGACATCGTCCCCGACTACGACGGTCCGTGAAACCATCAGGGGCTTCGAAGACCAGTAGCTGCGCCCGAATCCGGTCCCACCCTTCTCAAGCTCTGTTACACTGGCAAGTCACGGCATCTCTCTAAACCCGCTTCGCCCCATCCTCGGAACAGTGACTTGTCCAGGACCTCTAGGAGGACTATGTCATGTATGAGAAACACCGAGCACACAGCCAGGCACGCTGCCACGTTCAAATGCAGCTACTGTGACGAGTGCAGCTCGTTACCATCTACGTAGCAGACATCCTTGATGTAGGACAGCAGCAAAGACAGCAGGATGTCCAGGCGCTCGGCTACAGGATGGACCATGTGATCGAGTCTTTGCGGGTCAGCCTTTGCGTCATATTCAGTGTCTTCATCCTCATCCTTTGAAGATAAAGGACAAACTGACATTAAAAACTGGAGTCAAATAGGTCAGAGGGAAAATTCTCAGAGCTGATTATTTCCTTTGAATGATAAAACAAAGAGAAGACACAGACCCCCTCCTCTAGGCAGGGACTCCCCACCAGAGGTGTGACCCGGAACCGCTGGTGGCATTCCAAATAAAGCAGATTCCGAGCCCAGCCGGAGAGTCACACGGAAGGCCCTCTTGGAGAAAGGCCACGCGAACACCACAGCTTTCCCCCAGTTCCTGGGACCCACTGTGCTGGGCCCTGCTGGTGCCAGGTCTCTCCCAGGACAGGGCACCCCTGCCCCAGCTGCTGGGAGCACCGGTTCTCCGGAGAACCGCCCTTGCACTCCTTCCTGCCCTCCCCAGCCGAAATGACCAGCTGACAAGGGGTCACGGGAGGCCGTCTCCCTGGCTTCAAGCTAGGATCCAGAGCTCCCGGGATCGGGGGTCATCGCTAGGGTCATCACGCTGTAGCTATTTTCCAGCTGAGAGCAAACTCTCGCTTAGTTCCTTCCCCTGCCTTTCCTGCTTCTTCACACCCTTTGTCCCTAGTGACCTAAATCCCCCTCTCAGGCCCTCCTCCTCCAGTGAACCCGGCCCCCGGCAGAGAAATACTGCATTAAGACCTAAGACATGTAAAACAAAGAAATCACACAGGTATCCTTTCCTATTTATCGCTCCTTCACAAACAGTATGTGGTTTACAAAACAAAAAACAAAAAAAACAACAACAGAAAGCACAAACGTAAGAACAAAAATGAAACCTACTTCACCACTCCCACATTCACAGGCTTGGAAGTAAATGAACTCTACTGGCCAGTAAGCAACATGACAGCAGCTACTTATTTAAACCTCACTTTCAAGTTTGCTGAACAACTATTTTAAGCTAAAGCCTTGCAGAAGATGAGGGGCCGTTAGCCATCTCCTCCCACCCTGTGGAATTATGAGCTGTCGTTAGTAAGTGCTGACCATATTGAAGAGTCCTTCGGTGGCGTCTGGCCCGCTACCAGTCTGAATGGCTGCTTCTTCAGCATCCTCAATATCCTGCCGGGATGCATTCACCTACATTATAACAAGGGGGGAAACAGATTGAAAGCAGTGAAAATACAACTACTTTAGGATGCCTGAGTGGTTCAGTCGTTTGGCTATCTGCCTTCAGCTCAGGTCATGATCCCAGGTCCTAGAATAGGGCTCCCTACTCAGCAAGGAACCTGCTTCTCCCTCTCCCTCTGCCCTTCCCTCACCCTTCCACCCTGCTCCCAATATCCCTCATTCTCATGCTCTCTCTCAAATAAATAAAATCTTAAAAAAAAACAAACAACTATTTTGGGGCACCTGGGTGGTTCAGTCAGTTAAACATCTGATTCTTGGTTCTGGCTCAGGTCATGATCTCAGGGTTGTGAGATCAAGACCCGCACTGGTATCTGCATTCAGCGTGGAGTCTGCTTGAGAGTCTCTCTCCCTCTCTCTCTCTGCACACCGCCCCCCCCCAACTTGCTCCCTCTCTCCCTTAAAAAACAAAAGAAAAATACAACTACTTTATTCGGGGACTGGAAATTCGTCTGATATACATACTTCGAAGGGGTCCACATGAGCACCCTTTCTGGCCCTGTAACTCAATACACAATTACGGTGCAAACCTACCAACTGGTCTGGGTCACAAAGGAATTTACGAGACTACAAATCACACCCCTTTCACTACATACTTCTATAAAATCATTTTGAAATGCAGTGTGCTGGTCTAAATCAGTTTCCACAAACTGAACATTCATTCCAACTCTTAACATGTTGTACAAGAAGCATATCATCCATCAACTGAACAGGAAAATGACAAAATGCAAGTCAACTGGAATTACTGAATATTCATTTTGGTATATAACCCTATCTCGCTTCACACAACATTCAAATCATACATTTTTTACTCTCTCTACATGACCTCCTTTCTACATGTGCTCTCCACCGTTGCACAGTATGAACCACGGAAAGACTTTACAGATGATACGTGCAGCCGGCCAGACAGCCTTCCTCCCAGTGAGCATCGCGCCAGCCTGCCACCCTCCAGCTCATCCCCGGCCTGCCGCGCTGCTGCCTCGTCCCCCCCACCACAGTATCGGGGCTCTCCATCACTCACAGCTCCTCAGGCCACAGACCTCATGTCTCCCCCAACAGCCCCGCTCCATCCCCTCCTATACCCTCACCAACCACGCACTCTCCCCTGAAACACAGCGTCCCCTCCAGGGACACGGCAGCAGACTCCCTCCGAATCACCAAATCCAAGGACACTGGCTCTGTTCATCCTCCTTAAAAACGTCAACAGTAGCTCACACCACTGCCCAAACCCTTCCTTCTTCCAGATCCTCTGCAGGTGTCCGTACTCACCTTCCCCACCCATCACACTTCCTCTCTCCCGACTCATCGGCATCCCGGCACAGGTGTGTCCCAGCCCCTCCTGGCCACTACCACTGCTTGCTGACCATTCTCCATCAGGCGCCCCAGCTGCACCCCAGTCCATCCACAACGGAACTCTTCCTCTTTCAACCTCCTCCTGACTTTTCTCCTTACTGCTAACACACCAACTCCATTCCCCAGGGAGCAACTGCTCTCTTACCCTGTACTTCTCCACTTCCAACCCAGTCCCAAGGACCGGTTCGCCTTTCCTCCCCCATGTCACTAGAACCCACCACTTTCCTTCATTCCCACTGCAGACCTCTTTAAAAAAGGGTATAAAGAATTCAACATCACTTCCTTATGAATGCCTTTCTGACCCCTTCGCATGACATCAGGTTTTCCAGCACATAACAACATGTGTTCCATTCACAGCATTTACCACGACTGTACTTTCACATGTGTGTGACCATCTAATGCCTTGTTCCCCAACCAGGAGAGATGGGACCGTCTATAACCAGCAGCACACCCATCAAGTTCAAGAAATGTTCAAAGAAATCAAAGGTGGAAATGTGGATTCTTCTCCATCATTTCTTCTATTGTTTCACATACTATGATTATGTATTTAATAAATGAAAATCAGTGAGAAAAACAGGTTATCAAATACTTACATCCAACTTGAGTAGCTTCTCGATCACAAGCTCCAGAATTTCATGCCTCAAGGTTGGAAAATATACACTAATCCTTAGTAAATTATGAACATAACATTCCTAAAACATAAAAAGACAAAACATTTCAATAGAGGATAAATGTTTCATAATGACATAAGAAAAACACTAATTATACAATTTTTAGTTCCAATTAAACAGAAAAAAGAGACTATCCAGCAGCACAGAAACTATACTGTTCCTCTATCAACACAATGTTCAGTATCATTAATCTAATTACCCCCTGGTGAATTAAATGTTTGGGGGGGGTTGGTTTTATTAAGATTTTATTCTTAAGTAATCTCTACACGCAAAGTGGAGCTTGAACTCACAACCCTTAGGATCAAGAGTCACATGTTCTACCAACTGAGCCAATCAGGCACTCCACCCCACCTCCGTAAATTTGTAATCTGTATACTTCCACAGAAATTTTTTAACCAGGTTTGTTGAGATAGAATTCATCCATCTAAAGTGTACGATTCAACAGTATTTAGTATACTCAGAGTTGTGCAACTGTCACCACAACCAGTTTTAGAAATTTTCATCACCTAGAAAGGATAGGGTTATCTTTTAGTAATGTACCTCCCCCCAAGCCCTCAGTAACCACTGATCTACTTTCTAAGAATTTGCCTATGCTAGACCTGTCATGGAAGCGGATTCTTATACTATGTGGCGTTTTAGCATGTTTTCAAGATTCACTCACTCTGTGGCAAGTAAACCACTCTGTTTTATTGCCAAATAATACCCACTGTATACACATACCACATTTTGTTGATTCATTGGCCCGTAAACATTTGGTTATTTCCATATTTTGAATATCCGTGTAAAGTGCTGCGTAGACATACATTTTCTTTTTTTTTTTTTAAAGATTTTATTTATTCATAAGAGACAGAGAGAGAGAGAGGCAGAGGGAGAAGCAGGCTCCCTGCTGAGCAGGGAGCCCGATGTGGGACTCGATCCCAGGACCCTGGGATCATGACCTGAGCCGAAGGCAGACGCTTAACCATCTGAGCCACCCAGGCACCCAAGACATACATTTTCTGCTGGATAGACACCTAGCAGTGGAAATGCTAACTTGTATGGCAATTCTCTGCTTAACCTTTCTGAGAAAAGGTCAAGAGGACTTCCCAGAGCACTTCGGCACCTACCATTCTCCACTCTCACCAGTGATGGAACGAGGGTTCTGACTTCTCCACATCCTCACCACTACTTGTTACTGTCTGTCCCTCTGAGTATAGCCATCCCAGCGGGTGTGAAGTGGGATCTTGCATTATGGTTTCCTCTTGCGTTTCCCTGACAGCTAGTGATGCTGAGCTTTTCTTCAACACTGACCATAAGTGTATCAATTCTGGAGAAATATCCATTCAGATCGTGTGTCCATTTTTTAGTTATTTGCCTTTTTATTATCAAGATATTAGAGTTCTTCATATATTCTAGATATACACAACTTGCAAGTATTTTCTCCCACTGTTTGGGTTGTCTTTTCACTCTCTTGAAGGTGTCCATGAAGCACAGCTGGTAAACTGTAAAGAAGTTGAACTCATCTGGTTTTCTGTGGCTCTTGTGTTTCAGGCATCCTATCTGGAAACTGTTGCCTAATTCCAGGTCACGAAAATGCTTACCTATGTGTTCTTACTAAGAGCTTTTTTTAGCTTACATTTAGGTCTTTAATCCACTTTGAGTTCATTTTTGTTTACTGTGTGAGGGGAGGCCCGGCTTCATTCTTTGCATGTAGATTTCCACTTGTCCCACAACCATTTGTGGAAAAGACTGTTCTTTGCCCCATTAAATTATCTTATACTACTGGCTTTTGTATATTGATCTTATATTCTATAACCAGGTTGAACTCATCTCACTTCTAATAGTGCTTTGAGGATTCCTCAGGATTTTTCTAAATGTAGGATCATGTCATCTGCAAATACAGGTATTTTTTTCTTCTTCCTTTCCAATCTGGATGCCTTTTCCTTTTCCCACCTGCCCTTGCTAGAACGTCTAGTACAATACTGAACAAAAGGAGCAAAAGCAGACATCCTTGTTTTGTTCCTTATCTTAGGAGAAAGCTCTTTCACCATTGAATAGGATAATACCTGTGAGTTTTTCATACATGTCCTTTATCAGGTTGAAAAAGTTCCCTTCTATTTTTGTCATGAAAGAGTTCTGGTGTTTGTCAAATGCTTTTGTGCATCTACTGAAATGATCATGTGGTTCCTGTCATCTATTCCACTGACATGGTGTGTTTTATTAACTGATTTTAACAGGTATTAAATGAACCATGCAGTGCTAGCATAAATTTCATTTGGTCATAGTGCATAACTCTTTACGTCACTAAATGCAGTTTTCTAGTGGGTTGTTGAGGATTTTTATATCTATATTCATAAGAGATATAAGATTTATAATATGCCACTTGAAGCAGACTATCACAAACATTAGCAAACCTTATTAACTCCGTATTTAATACCTATAATACCTTATTTAGGAAAAAATAAGCTATGCTTAGTAGGAAACCATTATTCATTATTCATTATTGAAAACCAGAAGTCATCTAAATATTACAAAAAAATTAAGAAGAATTCATCCACAGAAGGTTCTGCCTTCATGTTCAAATAAGGCATGTTTACAATTGGTATAATGTATAGACTACTACCTTCTAGTAATTTTTATCTGTATAATCACTAAGCCTATTCAGATATTTCTGAAATGGACTCTGCCCTTGACTTAAGGGAAAAAGGCACTGGGGATCCTCAGTGAGTTCCTAAGAAAGGAATCTGAGTCACATTCTTAGTCTTGAGTTTAATCTGGAAAACAACTGCTAAGAAAAAGATGTAACATCACCTAAAACTAAATCACAACTTTTCCATTATTTTCCCCATGAAAAGATTGCTTACCAATGTTCTCTCTGATTTTCGAACAAATGGAAATTTTTCCACCAATATTGGCATAAGAAACCACGGTGTCCTAGTTAAAGAATAAAAAAATTAAAAAATCAATCCATGTTAACTGGACTTTCTTGGAAGATGACATTTCCATTCTAAGAGCAAATATGGATGCAGGAGGCAAATGGTAACTAACTACTTCTAATAATCAGAACTTATTCAGAGAAAATCTATAATACCTTAGGGGGAAATAACCTTCTATTAACTTTGATATCAATAGCAAAATAAAAAGGGGGATTCTTTTCTACAAAAGCAAAAGAGCTTCAGTTTAAAATCTAAATGTTTCCCACGGCAGTGCTTTCCCATATATATTACTTTAAAAAGGAGAAAAAAGCATCAACTTTTTTTTAAGTTAACAAATAACAAACTTACAGAGAGAACTTTAAGTCTACTCTTCCAAAAGAAACCCAAGTTTTTCTTAGAACTATAACTTTTTAAAAATTCAAATATGGGGCTCCTGGGTGGCTCAGTTGGTTAAGCAACTGACTCTTGATTTCGGCTCAGGTCATGATCTCAGGCTTGTGGGATGGAGCCACACAGCACTCAGAGGGCAGTCTGCATGAGATTCTTTCCCTCTCCCTCCCGCTCAGGCTCTCCCTCTCTAAAATAAAATAAATCCTTAGGAAAAAAATATTCAAATATAATCAACATACAATATTAGAACTGCAATTTTTATTTATATGACATGACACAAGCACACAGGGGTTGCTCACTGAAAATTTTGGGGTATCATACCTTGTTGAAGATAAAAGCAAAATTCCAACCACTATACAAAATTTGGAGGAAAATTTGCACACAAGCGCCAAATAAGAATTTAAATAATTTTAATTAAGTCATTAATTCTTAAATTAATTTTTAAATAATTTAAATAAAAACAATGAAGAGAGAACTAAAATGCTGTTTTGTAGAATGTTATATCATCAAGATACAAAAACATGTAGCATACAACTTGAGTTCTGATGCTATGAACATAATTAAGTTCCTACTAATCGATCATAATTTTCTTGAGACTTAAAGACCATGATTCAAAGTAAGTAACAAAAGGATACTCACGAGGGGACATATCTTGCTATTATCTGCAAGGCTCTGTGACATGTGTCAAAATTGGCAGGAAGATCTACAAGGAGAAAAGCGAGAGTATAAGCATAAAAATAAAACTGAAAACTGAAAAATGATGTTTTAAGCTAAAAACACCCGCTAACCAGAACTGAATCATTTACTAGCAAAATATTAAATTTAAGATTTTTCTCCAGAACCAACCATCAATGAAGACTAAGTGGATTAATTACATAAGTAATGCACTAAGGGCAACTGGTTACATGTTAATGCTAAATGTAACCAAAAAGATTCCATCAGAGGTTGCCATTTGTTGCAGCCTACCCATTAGAATAAATCCTGGAGTTGCCCTATACTTTATCATTCAGCAGCATTCTCTCAGACACAGGAGGCATCCCTTGTTTAATCCTGTTTATACTTACTATCGTCTTCATCATCAGAATCTGAAACATCGACGTCACCTTCCTTAATGACCACTCGGGCTTTTGATGGAAAAACAAAATATGTCATTCTTTTTGTCACCGACCTAAACATCAACAGCTACACAAAAAAGTGATTTTTCCATTGTCCAAACTTAGTACAATGATTGAATTTGCAGTCTAAAGGGAAAAAAAGCGTCAAGTAACTTTCTAAGTAAAGCTAAAAATTCCTGACTTCTAACACTTAACATAAAAAAATCACAGCAACAAATCTAAATGCTTCCATAGAAATCATTATAGGGAACAGACATGTACCAAAAGTGCTGCCAATATGCATTTCAGAATTTTCCATGTTGGCACAATCCCCACAGGGTTCTGCGAAGGTAGTATCTTAATAAAGAGGTATTTAAAAAATGAGAAAGCAAAGAAAGCAAAAAACCACTTACGAGGTATAAAATGAGAAACAATCATGCTGAGACATGGTCTAAGGAAGACAGTCTGTGCTGATACAAGATTACCAAGAAAAGCCAAATACTCCTCCACCACTGTCTGACTTCTATTCAACCACTGCAATCTCTAGAGGTGGGAGGGAAAGAAACATGTAAGAAACATTTTACTGATACAATGTGTTCTGTTTTCAAAGTACTGAATCACATACTAGTCAGTGAAGTAAGTGGCAAACTTACCAATAAAATACTGATAAGCTGCTCAAACTCTTTAGTCAAGTACATGATGGAAGAACGGAATTCTAACAGCCAGTTAATGATCTGGTCATCCTTAAGGTAAATAAAGAAAAGTGCTTTCAAAATCACAAATCCTCTAAAATAACGAAAACATGATACCTATTTTGCACCAAGCACCTACCAATAATATTTAAATTAGGAGAAAAAGTCACAAACTTGCACTGAAGCCAAAATTGGGATGAAAATTTCTTAGTTTGTATCAAAACAGAAGGATGTTACAATACCTTTTCCTGTTTTTTTTTTTAAAAAGCAACATAGTAACTCTGACATACAGGAAATAAGTGGAAATGTTGACAGATGGGAATTTTTCGAACTGCAGAAAGAGCATAGCAGATTCAAATACTGTAAGACCACAGGACCAAGAGTTACCTCAATTTCCTCTATATTCATGCTGACGTGAAAACATCTTAATACTCAGTCTAAGCTAATTAATTAGAGACATCAATACATATAACTTTTTCTCAACCCAACCTGTAACTAGACTTAAATATATTAAGATCTGTTATAGACAGGGGCACCTGGTGGCTCAGTTGGTTAAGCATGTGACTCTTGATTTCGGCTCAGGTCATGATCTCAGGGTTGCTGAGATGGAGCCCCACGTCAGGCTCTGCGCTGAGCATGGACCTTGCTTAAGAATCTCTCTCTCTCAGGTGCAGCCACTCTGGAAAACTGTATGGAGGTTCCTCAAAAAGTTGAAAATAGAGCTACCATATGATCCAGCAATTGCACTACTGGGTATTTACCCCAAAGATACAAAAGTAGGGATCCGAAGGAGTACGTGCACCCTGATGTTTATAGCAGCAATGTCCACAACAGCCAAACTGTGGAAAGAGCCAGGATGTCCATCGACAGATGAATGGATAAAGAAGATGTGGTATATATATACAATGGAATATTATGCAGCCATCAAAAGGAATGAGATCTTGCCATTTGCAATGACGTGGATGGAACTGGAGGGTATTATGTTGAGTGAAATAAGTCAAACAGAGAAAGACATGTATCATATGATCTCACTGATATGAGGAAGTCTTAATTGCAGGAAACAAACTGAGGG
>NC_138373.1:24790267-24841783 GCF_054177405.1 Leptonychotes weddellii
AGGTAAGTCTTCTTTCGTTTCTTGGTTAGCCACTTCAGCCTGTTTTCCCTTTGCTCCCCTTTTCCCCTTTGTTTGCACTTTTCTGTCTGAAGATTTATCCTTTCCTGCCGCCTTTTTTGGCTTCGTTTCCACTTTTGCAGGAGCGGGTTTAGCTGACAACCTCGCCGACCTCCTCTTGGGCTCCTCCTTGGCCGCCCCCCCGGCGGAGCTGACCTTCCTCTTGGGCATCGTGGCGGCGGGGCGGGCGCGTGCCGGGTGCCTCCGGGCCGCGGCGCGCCAAGAGCCTTCGCGAAGCTGGGATGCCTGGCCGCTACCGCTCCTCCCGCCCTACTTATCATATATCTTGAAGATCCTTCCATTTTGGGGAGTTAAAGACCTTTCTTGTTCTTTTTATGAACACAGTATTCCATTTAATGGATATATCATAATTAATTTGTTTCCTACTCATGGACATTTTAGTTGTTTCTAATCGAATGAATGTTTTTAAGTAATACAAAATTTGGACCTAATAAATAGATAGGGACCAATCTAATCTAGGGACTAATGATTGACCATTGACTTTAAGAATCCCAAAGGCCAGGACACCTGGGTGGCTCAGTCGTTGAGCGTCTGCCTTCGGCTCGGGTTGTGATCCCAGAGTCCTGGGATCGAGCCCCGCATCGGGCTCCCTGCTCCGCAGGAAGCCTGCTTCTCCCTCTCCCTCTGCCCCTGCTTGTGTTCCCTCTCTCGCTGTGTCAAAGTAAATAAAATCTTTAAAAAAAAAAAAAAAGATCTTGTAGGTAGTTCGTGGCAGAGTCTGGGCTAAAATCTGACAGCCCTCAGTTTGAGTCCTCTTTCCAACAAATCTGTATAATTAGCATTTTACTGCATTGTTAATAGCCTCTTTTAAAAAATATATCATCTTAGTGGTTTGAACTTGAGTTCAGAAAGAATAACGAGGCATTTTACTTCACTGTTCCCTCGCCACCAGAACATTTTAATTTTTAAGGACATGATTAAAAAAGAAAAAGTGAGGGGCACCTGGATGACTCAGTCCATTAAGGGTCTGACTCTTGATTTCTGCTCAGGTCATGATCTCAGGGTTAGGAGATCAAGCCCCACATCATGCTCCCCACTCAGCAGGGAGTCTGCTTGAGATTCTCTCCCTCTCCCTTTGCCCCTCCCCCCACCTCATGCATGTGCATGTTTGCGCATGCTCTCTCTCTCAAATCTTTAAAAAAGAGTAAGTAAAATTGTACTAAACAGTACTAAAGGCTGTACGTTGAAAAGTAAGTAGTCCTCCAACCCCTGACCCTGCAGTCCTCCCTGGCCCTTGCCCAGAAACAATCTCTGTTATTAGTGTCTGGTGTCTGGTATTCCTATTCAGAGTGTGCAAAACCCCGCACATGCACATGCTTGTGTGTGTGTATGTGTGTTTGTAAAAACTAGGACACTATCAATCTTGTTCTGTACCTTCCCTTTTTTGCCTTCTTTTTAAGTTTCTCTAAAGTTCATAATATGCAAGTTAAATCTGGTTTTACACGTTTGTAACTCCTTGAAGGCTGGAATCCTCTCTTTTGTTTCTCCCACAAAACATATAAAATACGCTGAAGTATTTTGGACTTACTTTTATTCTTCTAGTAATTAAGGTCAAACTTGACATCATTCTGAGTAAGAATCAGAATCAATGAGTATTCCGGGAAAAAAAAAGGAGAATGGAAAAAATAAAATCAATGTGTATTCTATTCAACACTATTCCAAGCATTTGATATAATTTCCCTGACATAGTCAGAACTCAGTTGTGAAAATGGCTGGCGAGATAGTGACAGTGAAAAACAAATAACGGAGTTCAAAGAGTCTCATTTTTATTTTTTAATTTTTTTAAGATTTTATTTATTTATTTGACAGAGAGAGGGAACACAAGCAGGGGGAAGTGGGAGAGGGAGAAGCAGGCTTCCCACGGAACAGGGAGCCCGATGCGGGGCTCCACCCCAGGACCCCAGGATCATGACCTGAGCCGAAGGCAGACACTTAACCAACTGAGCCACCCAGGTGCCCCATCATCTTAACCATTCTTAAATGTACTGTTTGCTAGTGTTAAGTACATTCACACTGTTGTGCAACCAATCGCGGAACTCCTTTCATCTGAAAGGCTATACCCATCATACAACTTCCCGCCCCCACCCTCGGCCCCAGCCCCTCTACTTTCTGTCTCCTGAATTCAATTCTGTCATATGAGAAATGTCATGTAAGTGGAACCATACAGTATTTGTCTTGCTGTGACTGGCTTACTTCACTTAGTTTAATGTCCTATCATTCTTTGTTCTAAGTATCTGCAATGCATAGTCTTCCAGTCTGAGTTAATTTTTTAAAATTAGATATAGAATTATGGAAGTATACGATGGAAAAGGGGAAGAAATATAAAAACAGCTTAAATTTTTTGAAGTTTTGATCAAAACTATCATACCATCTAAAAACATGCTTTTGCCTATAACTGAAAATTTCAAAAGAAAATTATCCATTAGAGCATTCTTGCATAATCTACTGATATAAAGAAAAAATATGAGAGGAGGATACTCTCAAATGAATTTTATTTATCATTAAAATATACAATCCAATCAGATTTTAAAGTCCTTGGGAAAATGGGAAATTCATGTTCCTTAAATCAAAATGAACATATAAATTGTGGCATGTTACAATGCATTGATTGTGCTAACTTTTCTATTCCTTAGTGAGGTCACAAAGTACCCTTAAAACACAGACTTACATTTTCCAATGTCCATTTCTGTGGGAAGTGTACTTACTTTCATCTTCACGCAGAGTATGCGAGGCATTATTATCCACTTGGAATGCTGGAATGCCTTCGCAAGATGTCTATTTTAAAAACCAACTTATTTTAAAACAAAGTTCATTTGGAATAGCATAGTTTATTATGGCTTAAAATTCTGGCAATAAAGAACTTTATGATCTGAAGCTGGAAAAGTCTCCCCCAACACTGACACACGCATACTTGGCAGAGGCCGTGTAGCAGGCCTGCTGGTCTGAGATAGGTCAGGACTCACACAGAAGTTTCCAAAACGAGGTTAAGGTAAGTATTTGTGCTTTTATAAAGTCGGCACTTAAATCTGTAGAAACTTTGGTGATTCTGGAAATAAAAAAAGCAATTTTTATTTCAGATGGTATTTATAAACAGAGTGGAACAATTCTTGATTTTCATTCTCCTGTGAGTAAAGCTTTCATTTTTTTTTAAAAGATTTTATTTATTTATTCAGGAGAGAAAGTACGTGAGAGTACACGCGCACAGGCAGGGGGAGGGGGAGAGGGAGAGGGAGAAGCAGGCTCCTCTCGGAGCAACGAGCACGACACAGGACTCGATCCCAGGACCCCGAGATCATGACCTGAGCCGAAGGCAGACGCTCAACTGACTGAGCCACCCAGGTGCCCCTGGGAGTAAAGCTTTCAACAGAAAAGTCACCCATAGACTGATCTGGAGTATTGCAGCTTAAGTGACAATTGACAGGCTTACCAAAAAAAAGGCTCATTAATAACTTTAACTTGGAAGGAAAGCTTATAATCTCCACCTTGTAACAAATTATACATCAACTGTACATTAATTCCAGCTCCGCTATTTGTTTGACATTGAGAAAATGCCTTAACCTTTCAATCACTGTCAAGTCTACACTCCTTGAAGTGGACATAATAATGGTGCCTACCCGATTGTTACGAGAAACCAGACAATGTCTGTAAATTACTTAGTACAGTGTGCAGCATGTTATAAACACCCAATAAATGTTAGCTATATGTTATTAATAAATGCCCCCACGTCTGTGTTGATTCAAAATGGGAATATAAAGATAAATAAAACAAAGGTGAATAAAATCTTCCTGGTCTAGAAGATACCATGACTATTTAAGAGCTAACGAGTCCTCTGAGGATAAAAAGATTTTTTTCCTTAAATACCTCATGATCTATGGAGCAATTTTTTTTTTTTAATTATTCTGGATCAGGGTTCCTCAACCTCACAGTAACAGTGTTTTGGGTGGGATGAGTCTGTGTTGTGAGGGCCTGGCCAGTGCACTGCGTGATGTGTGCGGCCCCTCTGGCCTCTACCCACCAGATACCAGGAGCACCCCTCCGCACTCTGCGTTTTTGTGTTGCTGCGGCCTAGCACTGTGAGCTTCAAAGACCAACCTGGGCATCCACTTCTACCCCTGCTCACCCCAGAGCTCCCAATGCCTGCCTGTCTGGCCAGTGGTCTGCTCAGGGCCTGAACGCCACCACCTACACATTCTAGACTCCACTACTGGCAAATGCCAGGCACCACCCAGTGGAATCTCAATCTGGGAGTCAGAGACTCTGGAAATCACCTGTCCTCAGACCAGCGGACCGAGATGGCAGAGCCAGGTTCTCTGAGAGCAGAGAATTGCACCCTCAGGTCTGGGTGTCACTGGGGCAGAGAGAAACATCGGGTTGGCTGTAGGCCTGACAGGCCGGGCCACGCCCCTGACCCTCGGTCTCAGGCCAGCTGCTCTTAGGTGAATGTCTCCAGATGATGCATCTGGAATCAAAGTAACTATACTGCATACCCAGGCAAACTGGGGGCAGCTTTCTCTCTTCTTATATAAACAGCCACATAATATCCTTGATTTTGCTTCTTGGCCCACAGAGCCTAAAATATTTACTATCCGGGCCTTCATAGAAAAAATGTGTCAATTCTTCTTTTAGGTAAGTATGTACCTTACGGTCAATATAGAGAAATGTATCATAACATTTGCTATTCATTCTACCTGATTTCATCTTTGTAGCAAAAAAAAAAAAAAAGTTATGTACAAGTAAATAAACGCCTGAAAGTGTCTTCCAAGATAAATGCCCATGGAGCCCCCACTTGGGTTAGAAACTGCTGCTAATATCTAAGAGGTCCACTTTCAGCTCAGAACTAACTGGGAGAGATCTTAGCAATTATTATCTAATTATTGGCCTATTGCCATTTCCTTACAACAGAGACCACAGAGACCACAGGTACACTTTAGCCTTCACAAGCCTTCAAAGCTTCCCCCCACCTCAACCTGAGTCCCAAGCACCCACGTCTATAGCATCAGATTATCCTTTCCCAGATATGTCCCCAGCAAGTCATGGACTATTAATTATGCCTCTCCCTTTTTGCTGATGCTTTTCCCTTTGCATGGAATGTTCTTCCCATCTCCCTCACCCAATGAACGCTTACTTCGGGATCAAACTCAAAAATCCTTCATGTAGCCCACACCTGTATTCTAAAAGACTTGGACTAGACTTCTGTTATAGCACACTGCATTAGTTATTTCTTTTCTTTTTTTTCAATTTTTATTATTTATTTTTTTTAAAGGGGGGGGTTGGGTAAGAGGGAGAAAGAGAGAGAATCCTAAGCAGCCTCCACACCCAGCTCAGAGCCTGATGCCGATGCAGGGCTCGATCTCACAACCCTGAGATCATGACCTGAGCAGAAATCAAGAGTCTGACCTTCAATAGACTGAGCCACCCAGGCGCCCCTGTGTTAGTTATTTCTATACCTGTCTCCCTTGATAAACAGTGAGCATATGGAGAACAAAGGCATCTTAACTCTGAATCCCCAGTGCCTCATGTAATTAATGCCTAGCCCTTACTAGAAATTCAGTAAATGTCTGGTCAGTGAAATAATTATTTGAAGGGTACTGCATGGCTCTGTCAAAAAAAAAAAAAAATTCTTCCACTAAGAATTATTAGGTAAACCCCTTTTCCTTTCTTGTCTAAAATTTTCTTCTCTTTAGAGTTGTTCCTTTGAGTTAAAGAACAAAGTCTATAACAAAGCGTTCTGCTGGCAAGGTCTGCATCCTTTCATCTTTATATGTGTTTACCAATATTCCTGGCCGTTAGTTAAGTGCTCAAGCCCCCTTCAAGAATTAAATTGAGACTTAATTCAACCATATAAATTACCTGAAAGGATATGACTAATGGGAAAAAATTAATGATCTCTCTCTGTCATACTAAATCTTTTCCTTCTGTAATTACTGTGGTTTGTTAGTGTTTTCCTTTTTTGTTTTTTTTTAATAGAAATAAACATAAGTCATTGAATTTATTTCATTTTAAATCCAAGTGTCCAAACTGTACAAAACCAAAAGAGCCAGAATGCTCTGCCCTATAGATTATCTATAGAATATATGTGTGTATACACCTATATACATTCTCTTGAAGGAGAACTGGAGAAAATTATAAGGAAATTAAGAGTTTGACTTCCACCGAATATTCAATTGTACCCCACCCTGGAAATGAAACCAACCAATATGAAATAATCTTCTTGGATAATATGTTGGTAGCATTGTAAAAAGGAGCATTAACGTAACCTCCAAATATTGCTCTGCCCTATTCTCCCCCTCCAGAGTAGGTAATTTATGGAATAGGATTAAAGAGAAAGACCAGGAAATGGATACTCGGCAGTGAATATCTTTATAACAGCACTTAACCCACTGAGAAGCAGGCTCACCAATTGTGACCTTCACATGACCTTTTCTACCTTTCTAATTGACAAGGGGTTGGGGAGTTAAGTGGAATTGGTCCTCAGTTAGCCTCAACCACAGAGTTCATTAAACAGGTGAGCACAAAGGCTCTTGCGATTTAGTAGAAAACTTGTGGGATTTACTAATAGCCAAATGGTTTCCAAACTTCAGGATCATTCAAGTTTCACTACACACTTAATTTTTTACCTTTGAGTTGTTTAAGTGTTTTTTCACTTAAATGTATTTTGAAAAGCAACTATCACTATTTTAAATAGAAAAACCAGTATTACTTGGCATAAATAGAAGTTATCCATTGAAATAACTTGAACACACATGGTATTAAATCCTAGCTGGGTGCGGTCATTGCCTACCAAAATGTTGGAGATCACT
The DNA here is from genome assembly GCF_054177405.1 of Leptonychotes weddellii. Lineage (NCBI taxonomy): Eukaryota > Metazoa > Chordata > Mammalia > Carnivora > Phocidae > Leptonychotes > Leptonychotes weddellii. The sequence goes on from NC_138373.1 coordinate 24,797,146, forward strand.
AACTCCACACTAAGGACGCTCTCCTTGATAGAACCAAAAAAGACCGCTAAAGAATTGAGAGGGGAAAACTTTCCCACTTAAGGGCTCACTGCTATTTAATGCTGTGTCCCTGTACCACCTAAAATCATCTTGTTTCAGAAACAGTGCAGAGTCCCTTTCCCCACTCCACCCACAGCTCCTCATGGAATGTCTTAATTACCACCCTGCCCTTACAAAGCCTAAATAAAAGAAAGCGATCTCACTCTCTGATTGAGTAGGTAAAAGCTTAACCGCACTAGGTTTCAAAAACCTACAAAGTGTAAAAGATCTAATCCCGGAAGGAACAGGCCACTTCACCTCCACTCAATTTTTTCCAGCAGAAGAGATCGAGGAAATGATCAGAACACAGACCGGAAACAATTAAGGAATACTGCAGGTGAAGATTCTGCCAAATGCACTTACTTGGCAGAGGCCTGAGCGGCCACTCCGATGGCACGGGTCCAGTTCTGTACTAGGGAGGGCGACTTGTCTTCTCTGAGGCAGGGGTGGGTGTGCTCTCAGGAGACACTGATCGCTGGGCCTGAGAAGCTGGAGCCTGGGACTCATGGGGTGGGGACGCGGTGGCAGGGAATTCCTGACTTAGCTCCTGGCCCGCTGGTGGCGGAGTCTCAAAAGCCTGTGCAAGTGGCTTCCTCTGAAACTCCTGGACAGGCACGGACGGGCTGGGAGCAATCTCTTGGACCGAAGAGATGCTCTGGAGGGTCTGTCGGCTGTGATAGAAGGCCTGAAAGTCGTGGACAGCAAGGGAGACCCGCAGGTCCACAGGTTGGGTCTGAAAAGACTGGGACGATCGGAGCTGGATCAGAGACACAGGGGTGGCCAGGGCCTCCAATTGGGAAGCCTGAGCACCTGAAGATGGAGTTTGAGAGGCAGGAGGAAGATTCTCCAGCTGGCTCTGTGAGGCTAGTGGGACTTGGAGTTGGCTCTGTGCGGCCACAGACACCAGGGGGTGGCTTTGAGAGGCCAAAAGGACCTGGAGGTTGCTCTGTGCAGGCAATGGCACCAGGGGATGGACCTGAGAGGCCGCGGAAACCAAGGAGTGGTCCTGAGAGGCCACAGGCACAAAGGGCTGGCTCTGAGGGGCCACAGACACTGCAGTCTGGCTCTGAGAGGCAAGGATGACTGTAGGTTGAGTCAACGAGGACAAGGGGACAGCAGGCTGACTCTTAGAGGCAACACTGAGCGCAGGCTGACTGGCAGAAGCCAAGGAGGCAGCCGGCTGGCCTGCAGAGGCAAGAGTGCCCGCCGGCTGGCTCCTGGAAACACGCACGGCTAGAGGCTGGCGGGTAGAGGCCGAGGGGATTACAGGCAGGCTCCTGGAGGGGAGGACGGCTGGGGGCCGAGGCTGGTCTGGAGTGAAAAACGATCCTTTCACAAGCCCTGGCAGCCCAGCCTCGGGGCCCCGAGACCGAGCATCAGGGCCCGGGGAGCGAACTCCCTCTGAACTTCGGACAGCTTCAGGTTTGGGGCCCAGGTCCTCGCTGCCCAGGTTTTGCACGTCGCCGCTCTCCTGGGCACCTGTCGGTCCGTCTTTGCCCTGGTCTTCCTTCTCCAGCTGGTTTTCGAGCCGGGCCGTGACGGTCATACTCAGAGAAGCAGGTCTAAGAAGGAACGTCCTGGGACCGCAGCGCCGCCGGATCCGCGTCAAGGTGGTGGACACGTTGCAGAAGGTGAGAGAGAGGCGGTGGCTCAGCGCGCCCACCATGGTGGAGGAGGGCACGTGGAAGGGCCTCTTCAAGGACTCTTCAGCAGTCAGTTCGATGTTGCCGGTGTACCAGAAGACCCACCACAGCAGGCTGAAGAAGATGATGATGGAACCCAGGTAGAGCAGCAGGTCGTAGAAGAGCAGGTGCGCGAAGACCCCGGTGAACAGCAGGGTCGCGCCCACCGTGTCGAAGACCACGCCCAGCCAGAAGAAATGCCTGCAACGCCCGAGGCCCGTGTGCTTCCTGGTCTCCTCGACGTTGTTTCTTGAAAGCTCCATGACTTGCCACTGTTGTCGCCGCCGCCAGGTCCTCAGAGAACCGGCGGGTTGTGCCGCCGCAAGCCCGCTGTGGCCCCTGGGTCGCCATGGCAACGCCCCCCGGGTGCGCCGCTCAGGGGGCGGGGCGAGAGGGCAGGAGAGGGAGGCCGCCTCTCACCTGCCGTGAGAAAAAAAGGGGGGGGGGGGGCACCTCCCAAGAGAGGGGCGCATGCGCAGTACGCCCCGTCGCCCGCGCGCACGTCCTCCCCGCATGCGCAGTGTTTCCGCCCACTGCGTCACTCCCAGCGCGGAGTCTGGCAGCGTCAGGGCGTGAGCGTGGGCAGTTTAGTTCTGGGGACTGTGATCTGAGTCCCCGCTTTTGGGGAGTGAAGTAGCTGCATTATTTTCCCCCACGCCCCGCGCCTTCGAGAGCAAGGGTGAGTTCCTGAAGGAGAGCAAAGGGCAAGGACCCTCTTTTTAGTAACTCTTCCCCCAGCTCAGCGTACAGCGTGGCCCCCAGGTGCTGCCGCCTTCCGAGAAGTTAATGCTTTTCCTTTGTTTTGGTGAAGTGGCCAGATTAGGAGCTATTGTTAAATCTTAATTCCCGTTTTACCCGTTTGCGGGTAGTTACATTCTTGTGCTAGTTAATACCAGACCTAGGAGTGGATTCTTGAGGCTTTTTCCACTCTACGTTTTCTTCCCCTTTATTGTTTTTTTTTTTTTTTTTTAAGATTTATTTATTTGAGAGAGAGAATGAGAGACAGAGAGCATGAGAGGGAGGAAGGTCAGAGGGAGAAGCAGACTCCTCGCTGAGCAGGGAGGCGGGACTCGATCCCGGGACTCCTGGATCATGACCTGAGCCGAAGGCAGTCGCTTAACCAACTGAGCCACCCAGGCGCCCCTCTTCCCCTTTATTGTTAACCACTTTTGATCACCTGCTTGCCCAGACCCTTGGGAAGACTTAAATAACTGCTTTTCCCACTATTCCCAACAGAGTGAGGTAGGAAAACTGTCAAAAATAGGAAAATCGACTGGAGCCCAAAAACTACACTCACTTGAAGCTTGAGAATTGGGCTTGAGAATATTAAAACTAGTATAAGACCTGGTGTCATTCAGGTTCTGTTAATAATAAATCATAGCCAGGCACTGATCTTTGGTCCCTCAGTTATTAAAGGTAGATTCTTTTTTTAATACCCTGTTAATTTTAGGGGCGCCTTCGTGGCTCAGTTGGTTGAGCCTCTGACTCTTAATTTCAGCTTGGGTTGTGATCTCAGGGTCGTGGGATCAAGCCCCACTTGGGGCTCCCCGCTCAGTGGGGGGTCTGCTTGAGGATTCTCTCTCTCCCTCTGCCTCTCCCCCTGTTCATGCTGTATCTCTCACTCTCTAAAATAAATCTTTAAATAAAAATAATAATAACCTTTTAATTTTATAATAGATTAGATTTGTTGAAAAATTGTGAAGATAATATAGACAGTTCCTCTCTACCTCCACACACCCAGTATCTGGATGTGGGGAACAAAGGCAAAAGAAAAAAATTAAATTTCCTTATAACTTACACCCCACTGACAAGTCCTTAAAACAGGTCGAGTGACCTTCCTCTAGGAACTCAACTGCCTAGGTGTTACTACTTTGCTAAGGGCAAAAGGCAATCTTAGCTTAACATTACCCACACCTCCAGAATCTTGTAAGTCTTCTTTAACATATACAGATTCCTTCGGAAACTTCCCTTATCTCTACCCTCCAAGACATGTTAACAATCATCCTCCAAACATATGCCCACTGATAGATATCTGAAGGGTCTCATGACTAAGGTTTTATTAGACAGTAAAAAAAATGACCTTTCCTAACAATAGCTAGCCCCCTCAAGTTCTGGAAACCTTGCTTCCAAAATTCCTTAGAGACTCACGCACCCCCTAACCGCCTGCCAACTTGAAAGTATATAATCAGCCACCCTTCACAACCCAAGTACAGCTCTTTCCGCCCACGGGTCCTGTCCCTGTGCTTTAATAAAATCACCTATTTGCACCAGAGATGTCTCAAGAATTCTTTCTTGTCCATTCGCTCTGAACCCCAACATTTTCATATCATCTGTACTTTGTTTTTTAAAATGCATTACAGGGGCCCCTGGGTGGCTCAGTCGTTGGATGGCAGCCTTCAGCTCAGGTCATGATCACAGGTCCCTGGATCGAGCCCTGCATCAGGCTCCCTGCTCAGGGAGGCGTCTGCTTCCCCCTCTTCCCCCTCTCCCTCCATCGCTCCCCCGGCTCATGCTCTCTCCCTCGCTCACTCTGTCAAATAAATAAAATCTTTAAAAAGAAAAAATAAATAAAATGCATTACAAAGCAGCTCCTTCTCTTTATAAGTGTGCTGTTGTTGTTGTTTTCCTTTTAAGTGTTTCTAAAAGTTTAGGAAGCAATGTTTCATGAACTTCTTGGCCAACGAATAAGACTACTTCTGAACCTAGGTACCCTAGAAATATGCTAAGGATACCTGATGTCACAAGATAAAACATGGTCCATCTTCCTACAGTGTCAATTTTCCGTGATAGCAAGTAGTTTAAAATATAAATGTTATGAAAATAAACATGTATTATGGAATAGAATATAAATGAGAAAGCAAAAGTTTTGGGTTAAATACCAAGATAAAAGTTCATTCCTGGGGCGCCTGGGTGGCTCAGTCGGTTATGCGACTGCCTTCGGCTCAGGTCATGATCCTGGAGTCCCGGGATCGAGTCCTGCATCGGGCTCCCTGCTCAGCGGGGGGGTCTGCTTCTCCCTCTGACCCTCCTCCCTCTCATGCTCTCTGTCTCTCATTCTCTCTCTCGCAAATAAATAAATAAAATCTTTAAAAAAAAAAAAAAAAGATAAAAGTTCATTCCTTGTGGGCTATTCAGAAAGATTAGACAATGTGCCAGACTTTACACAAAGCCTCCGTGTATGTAAACATGGTACACCCTCAAGGAACCTCAGTTTCTTAGTAGTAAGAAACTTGAGAAATTTTTATATGAAATACATTTATTTTTTGTATATTTATGTTTTTAACTGTTTCAATAATATCAAAATAAGCACAAGATGGGGCGCCTGGGTGGCTCAGTCGTTAAGCGTCTGCCTTCGGGTTCAGGTCATGATCCCAGGGTCCTGGGATCAGGCCCCACGTTGGGCTCCCTGCTCAGCAGGGGGTCTGCTTCTCCCCTTCTTTCTGCCCCCCCAACTCAACTGTGCGTGCACACGTACGCTCTCTCTCTCTCTCAAATAAATGAAATCTTCAAAAAAAAAAAAACTCCTCTATACCAATATAAAAGAGAAAAAAATTTATTGTTGAGTAATTATTTACTCAATTATTGTTGAGTAATAAAGTAATTAATATTAATTATTAATGCTTATATGCATTTGAGGCAGCACAAAATCTTTGTGTTTCCTTTGTCGTATTAGGATATGCGTCAGGCTCCTGACTTCAGAACCAACTTGGCCCCCTGTAAATACTGAGTAAAAAATTTTCTTGTGTTCTGACAGCTTTTCCAAGCCTTCTCTGGAGACTTATTTCTCAGTTAGTAAGCACTGAACCTTTCATATTCTGGATGCTTCTCATGAAGAGTTTTATTTTTTCCTTTCTCATATGACATTAGCAAGATTTATTTTACAAAGTACCCATTTATTGAGAGATCTGATGGTTCCCAATCTTAGCATGCTATACTATTTTTTACAGACTTGGGCCTGTTTCTGGGGAGAAATTCTGCTACAAATTTAAAGAAGGGAAACGCATTCAGTCAGGAAATAAAGATACAAAATATCAGGACCTTCTTTGCAGGAAAATAAGTAGGGCAGCCAGCCAGTGCCCAGCCAAGTCATACTGGTTCCAGAGGTGAAAGAGAAAATGTGTGCCAGTACATTTATACTTTTAATAATTTTGGGGGCGCCTGGGTGGCTCAGTCGTTAAGCATCTGCCTTCAGCTCAGGTCATGATCCCAGGGTCCTGGGATCAAGCCCGGGGTTGGGCTCTCTGCTCAGCGGGGAGCCTGCTTCTCCCTCTCCCACTCCCCCTGCTTGTGATCCCTATCTCGCTATGTCTCTCTCCGTCAAATAAATAAAATATTTTTAAAATAAATAAGTAAATAAATAAATAAAAATAATTTTTTTAGTGGCTAATTTTCCCTATAATGTTAAAGTAGTTGAAATATATTGAAAAATGATTTAAAAAGAACCATTAAGTTTAAATATATTTATACCAAATCAGAATTTATTATAATTTTATATTCCTGGCCTTAATGGAAGCAAATAATATTTTATTTATTTATTTAAAGATTTATTTATTTTAGAGAGAGAGCGCATGTGAGTGGGGCTGGGGGGTAGAGAGAGAGAGAATCTCAAGCAGACTCCCCAGTGAGCAGGGAGCCCCATGCGCGGCTCAATCTCATGACCCCGAGAATCCTGACCTGAGCCAAAATCAAGAGTCAGTCGCTCAACCTACTGAACTACCCAGGCACTCCAAAAGCAAATAATATTTTAAAAATACACTTCCTAGTGTATCTCGCTTCAATAGAAAGAATTGCCATGTTTTACATTTTCTCATGAACTAGTTACTTTAAATAAATTCATCTAAATCTGGAAAGATTCTAGGGTTTAGACTTCCAGTGCTTTCTTGTGATCCTCTAAAAGGTATATATATATATTTTGCACAAAACCCAACACCTAAAATCCCTGGCAAAATATTCCGCCTTTTTTATTTCTCTGATTGTATGACCCTCTACTAAGCATCATCTAGCAACCTATCAGTTTGAATATTTCTTAAAACCTTCCTGTTTTAGAAAACATCATGATGAAACATTGAATCTTTATGATCTCAAATTCTGTTTACATTCTTCCAATCTTTGTATTTTTTCGGACTTAGAGATATTTGATTCTGTTGAACTACTGTCAAAAAAATATGCATGGAAATTAAGACAAAGATTCCTTGGAGTAAGAGTGCCAATAAAAATAAATCGACTTGCCACTAGAATCTTTTTTTTACAAAACCAGTCTTTTGGAAATGTTCACCCATCATATGAAATAGATTCTCTAAAATCTGAGTCTATCCCTAGTCTGAACTGACCAACTTCTTCAGAGAACCATTGCAGGTCATAGCTATAACAGACCAAAAAACCCATAACATAATATATAATAGATAAATATACACCTATTTTTTTTAACACCAGAATGTATAAAATAGGTGTTTTAAAGAAAGTATCTATTAGTTTATATTGTCTACTTTTCTTTGACAAATATGCTATTACTTAAAATAACAATAGGACTGGTTAATAGTGGCAGAAAAACTTTGCAATTTTAGAGTCTAAAAATTGTGGAGTTCTAATGTAGGCCCAGGAAATTACAATTCTTCGACCTTTGGAGCTCAGTAGAACTCTGTAAATGGAGGACTCACCACTGGCCATCTTTTATTGACTTGAACAACCACATTCTCTTATACTTACTACAGCTTCTTCAAGAAAGAGTTAATTCTCCAGCAGAAAAACACTGTATTCTATTCTCCAGAGTATTTCTTTTTCTGTTTGTCCATTTTTAGTTTAGGCTTCATACAGTCATATTTTCCATTTGCGTTAGGATAAAGTTCTCACTAGTGAGAGGTGTTCCCAATATAAGATCCTATGTGAAGCTTATACCCCGTCTTTATTTTTGGTTTTTTGTTTTGTTTTATTTTGGGTTTTTGTTTTTGTTTTTGAGACAGAGAGAGCATGAGCAGGGCGAGGGGCAGAGGGAGAGGGAGAGAGAGAGAATCTCAAGCAAGCTCTGTGCTCAGCACAGAACCCAACCCTGGGCTCCAACCCACGGCCCTGAGATCATGACCTGAGCTGAAACCAAGAGTTGGTCGCCCAACCGACTGAGCCACCCAGGTGCCCCGCCATCTTTGTTTTTAATTAAATCTGTCAGTCTGATTCTTCAAAGTCTTTTAGAGTTCTTCAAAGTTTGCATAAGCTCTTTATACACTAAGACACGTTTCCTGATTATTAGTAAAACGTTTATGATAATATTAACAGCTTCACTTAAGTGCTTTCTTTGTGTCAGGACTGTGTACACTAACCTCTTCATTTTCACGAATGTTTAATTTTCACAACAGTACTATGAAGGTTTGATTATTACCTGTGTTCTATGGTTGAAGAAATTGAGAAACGGGGACCAACTTGTTCATGGTCATGTGGCCACTAGGTGGCAAATCAGTACACAATACAGGATAGTGTGGGGGACCAGAAGTCAGGAGATAGGGCTTCAAGACTGAGGCATTTGAACACATACTATGTGCTGAGAGCCATGGCTCTGGATACATTTGAGCAGAGCACTTAGAAACAGCCTACAGGGGCGCCTGGGTGGTGCAGCCGGTTAAGCATCCAACTCTTGATTTCAGCTCAGGTCACGATCTCAGGGTCATGAGATCCAGACCCCCGTGGGGCTCTGTGCTAAGCGTGGCGCCTGCTTAAGATTCTCTCTCTCCCTCTCCTTCTGCACCCTCCCCACCACCCCCCCCGGCTCACATGATCTCTCTCTAAAAATAAATAAAAATTTTTTTTAAAAAAAGGGGAAAAGGAATGGCTTACAGCCTAGTGGAGAGAGACATACAGCATCAGATTTGTGTGATAGGTGCTGGAACAGAGGTACATACAAGGGACGGTGGAGCAACAGATGGTCAACAAAGTGCAAGGAAGTAGAGCTACAGCTCTGTTCTGTTCACCATAAAAATAAAAACTTCTAGTTATTTTATCAGTGAAAGAGGGGCTTATGCAGGAATAGCAGAGAATTGCAATCCGGGAGCAGCAAGCAATACCAAAACCATAGGCGAGTCCAACAAACAAGAGAGGAACATTATTTTGTAGAGAAGAAGGAGGTTGTTGGGAAGGGTTTTGAACAAAAATCCCTTGGAGGGCGCCTGGGTGGCTCAGTCAGTTAAGTGTCTGCCTTCAGCTCAGGTCATGATCCCAGGGTCTTGGGATCAAGCCCCACATCGGGCTCTCTGCTCAGTGGAGAGCCTGCTTCTCCCTCTCCCACTCCCCCTGCTCATGTTTTCTCTCTCTCTCAAATAAATAAAATCTTAAAAAAAAAAAAATCCCTTGGAGAGAAGAGTTCAGGGTTATGATAGTTTCTCACTTGCTGAGTTGCAGGGGTGGTTGATTTCTTGTAGAAGATGCAATGTACATCTTTCTCCTTTGGGGACTGTAAATGATTCCTGTTGAGATACTTGTGGTAGGGATCTGTAATTAACAATTATCTCTGTAGCTGACCCTGGGTGGTAGGGCTCCCCCTACCAGCCTCCCCTTCTAGGATCCTGATTCCACCTTGTGAGGTTTCCCTGTATTAATATTCACATTTCCCCCTTTTGATTAAAGTCTTTCCTTGAAAGCATCATTGATCAAGAATTAGGTTTTTTTGTATATAGTGGTTTCGTCCCTCAGTGCCAGGGAGGACCTTTCCTGATTGTAACGTCCCACATTGGAAGGAAAGTGCATAGCAGCTGGAAACCACTTAAGGCCACATTCGAGTAACAAGGAGGGTAAGGAGGGAAAAGTCTCACGCACTTCCCTTCTGAGGTCTGTATCTTCTCAAGGTTGTGTGTGCTGGAGATCATCTTGAAGTATTGAGCCAGCATCACCTTATGGGGTACATTGTTTTTACAAAAGATTGACAGATAAGTACAGAATCAAAAGTAACACAATTCCATGGATGCCTGGGTGGCTCAGTTAGTTAAGTGTCTGCTTTTGGCTCAGGTCATGATCCCAGGGTCCTGGGATGGAGCCCCACATCGGGCTCCCTGCTCCGCGGGAAGCCTGCTTCTCCCTCTCCCACTCCCCTTGCTTGTGTTCCCTCTCTCGCTGTCTCTCTCTCTGTCAAATAAAGAAATAAAATCTTAAAAAAAAAAAAGGTAACACAATTCCAAACTGTATGTTGGTTCTAATCCAGGATTCTAGGTCTGAAGGTAGCCACCTGAAAATATTTATCGGCACTTATTTTGACCTAGGGAAGAGAAGTTTCTCCCTAAGAAGGCAAACCCAGACTCATGGATGCGTCCTGGATGTCCCTGCTTAAAGCAGTCATGAAAGTGGAATAGTAGATACTGCAAAAGCCCATGGAAAGAATTAACGGAGTGCTTTGGGGAAGATACAGTGCAGGTATGAACTTGAAGCAATAGCTGATGAACTCTTGGTGAAACAGCACATCTTCAAAGACTTTTTAAAAGTATTGTTATCTCAAAAAAAAAACTGTTTTGAAAATAAATGTTATTGAATTATACAGTCTGTAAAGTTGTAAATTCAGAGACCATGAGTTTGGATAAGAACCTAGCAGCACTTAGTAGTTTAGATGAAAGAGGGACTTTTATGAATCCTGAACCTTCTAACCCTTCGGAAAAGGCGCGTGAAATCATGGGATCATGATGAGGCTGTTTCCAAAAGACCATGATAAAAAGAAAAGTTTTCCCCTTTCACAGGGATTTGAGAAATGTGGACAGGGGAATGGTCTTTTCATGGGAAAGCAAGGAGAAGCAAGAGTGAGGAAAAAGGTATCAGGGCTGGTCAGGACATCCCCGGAAAGCTGTCTGTCCAGATGTCATCTGCTTCAACCAGGAAATCTTCACGTTCACATCACCAGAAGGTGTGCAGGTCCAGTCCGGGTTTGCTGCTTTCTTTCCTTTTTTTTTTTTTTTTTTTAAGATTTTATTTATTTATTTGTCAAAGAGAGAGAAAGCGCACAAGCAGGGGGAGTGGCTGGCAGAGGGAGAAGCAGGCTCCCCGCTGAGCAAGGAGCTCGATGAGGGGCTCGATCCCAGGACCCCGGGATCATGACCTGAGCCGAAGGCAGATGCTTCACCAACTGAGCCACCCAGGTGCCCCTTGCCTATTGAGTCTTAATAGTGCTATTAGTGTGTGTGACTAACCCTCAGGATTGAGGATGGTATTGCCTGGGAACAAGAGGGGTCCTTCTAGCTGGATTAAGAATCAAACTGACATGAGACGGATTAACAGGGGAAAGTTGAATTTAATTTTGTATATACAGAGAATCCACGTATACCTGGAAATTCAAAAACAGGCAGAATGACGTATATAGGTCATTCTGAACTGAGGAGAAGGGCATAGGGGTCCAGGACTTCAGGGAAAAGGAATGCAATTCCCAGGGCAATGAGAAGAGCAGATGTTTGGTAATTAGAAGCTCGCCCTGCCATATAGATGGGTCATGCAGATAAAAGTCATCTCTCATAATAACCCTTATACTAGGAAAGACCCCCAATTTATATTCTTCTATGTAGTTAAGGGAGTGGCAAAAGTTTCTTCTGAGCCCGCAGGGTCTTGAGTACCTTCAGCTCAAGATAATCTTGGGGTGCGTGGCTTGCTCAGTTGGTAGAGCATGCTATCCTTGATCTCAGGGTTGTGAGTTCAAGCCCCATGTTGGGTGTGGAGCCTATTAAAAAAAAAAAAAAGAAAGATAATCTTCACACCAGAGTGGCTCATCTTGGGATGGCCTGCCCACAGCTCCTACGGTTTGCACAATGTAAGTGTTGTAAAAACCAGCCAAAGAGCACACCCTTTTTGAAGCAGCTAACCAGTAAAATGGGTTCCCTGATCACTATGAAGTTCAAGAGGGGTTCCCCAAGGTAGGGAAAATGTTTTCCAACAGCAGACGCATTGGCTTGTCTAGAAGACAAAAGTTTGGTCCAGTGATAAAACAGACAAACCATGACTCAAACATATTTATATCTATGAGTTGGGGAAGCTGTATGAAATCCATTTGTGTGAACAGATTTCCCTGGGCTACACCTTGGTCAAGTAAGACAAGTGAGGTAGTCACTTTTTGTGGCCTTATTCACCTTTCCCCACCAATACTGATTCATGAACATTATTGTTGTGTCAGCAGACCAATGGTTTAATGCATGTTCAATTGTTAGTGGGAATTTTAGAACTTCTGGTAGAGCCAGATTGTTACTTGGTCCAAACCAGAACTCTCTCTTTTTATCAAGCCAACAATTATTAGATTTTCAATATTGTTTCTCTCTCTCTGGGGCCAAACGTTGGGTATCTCTTGTCAGTTTTTCCAAAATTATCATTTGAGAGAACGCATCTTTGGACTCTGAGAGAGGTTTGGCTATTGGTCTCCTTGAGAGAAGCATTTTTGGTGGAAATATCAGTGAGGTGGATTACTTTGGCCTCCAGGGAGTAGAGTCTGGAACACCCCGGAATCTTAAGAACAGCCAAAGCTGCTGGCCAAAGTACGGCATCTAACACATTTTGGACATCGGATCCATTTTTACTGTTATATCCCGTTCGAGGTAAGGACACCTTGTTGTTTCCATACTATTCCAAAGTCAGGAGCTACCCTGAGAGCATATTAGCTATCCAAATAAATGCTGCGGTTTTGCCCTTGGCTACAGTATGAGCCTGAGTAAAGGCACATTAACTCATCCTGCATTGCTGAAGAAGCCAGAGGTGAAAGCGCTACCTGGATGACTTCCAGGGAGTTGTGATAGTGTCCTCAGATTGGTATTCACCATTTTTCTCCTTTAAATAAAAACCATCAGTAAACCAGGACAACTCTGCATTGGTTAGAGGAGTTTCCCGTAAATGGTCACAGGGATGTCAAAATGGACTGTGTCAGTGTTAAGCAGTCATACAGGCTTTCATGGGTCTAAATGTAGCTTTTATCTGAGATCTTATGCCCTCAGTTCCTCATCTGAATGGGAGCAAATTGTAAATTTTTCCCTGGAGATTTTGTGTCCCTTTAAAGCAAAAGTTTTAGCAGATGGATGCTGTCTTCCTGTGAAGAGGTTTGAGAAGGGGAGTTGAGAAGAAAATCCTCAACATGTTATAACAAAGTGGAGCCTGCAGAACACTTTTTATCATTCCAAATCAGGTTTTAACTGTTTGTGAAAAGAAGGACTGGCTGAGAACCCTGGGGAATTACTGGCCAGATGTATTTCCATTCTTCCCAAGTGAAGGCAAAAAGATACTAGCTATCCTGAGGCGCCTGGGTGGCTCAGTCGTTGGGCGTCTGCCTTCGGTTCAGGTCGTGATCCCAGAGTCCTGGGATCGAGCCCGGAGTTGGGCTCCCTGCTCAGCGGGGAGTCTGTTTCTCCCTTTCCCTCTGCTCTTCCCCCCTGCTCCTGCTCTCTCTCAAATAAATTAATTAATTAAAAAAAAATGTGTTTATTGCTTGAGGTCCTGAACAAACCTCCATCCTCGGCCGCTGGGTTTTCTCACAGGTAAAATAGGGGTATTACAGGAAATAGTGCAGGGGATCATGAGGTCCGGAGCCTTATATAACTTTCTATTATAGGCTTGATGCCTTGAAGGGCTTCTTTACTAATAGGGCACTGATTAGTTATGGGGAGAGGTTCTGAGGGATCTATTTGAATCTTGATGGGAGATGCACTGTGGATTCTGCCACCATCAGTTGAGGATTTTTCCCATAAAGAGGATGGTAGCTGATCCAATAGGAACAAATGATCAGCGTCCCCAGACTCAGCTATGGTGCCATCAGAACCAGAGCAGAGCAAAGGTGCCAAAAGGTCATCTCTTTCCCCTGGTTGGCTATTTTGGTTACTGCTATCAAATTCTAGATTTCTCTCTCTCTTTTGGGAGAAGGAAATTCTGGCTTGATACTTTTCTAAGAAATCTCAGCCCAATAAATGAATAGGGCCAGAAGAGCCAGGCAGAAAATGGTGTGTGTCTCTCAAAGGGCCTAGACAAAAGGGAATTGGTTCAAAGACCGGAACCTGCTGAGGTTTATGAGAGACCCTACTGTCTGAACTGTTTTAAAACTCCAAGACAGGGGCTGAGCACCATGGGTGTAGCTCCAGTAAATATAGGACAGAAAGATTCATTCCCAATCTGGAGAGTGCTTTGTCTGAGCCCATGAAGAAGGAGAATCGGGAAGAGCCCCAGTACTGATAATTAGGAGGACATAGAAGACTGAATGTGCTGGAATGCTTAAGTTCGTAACATTTTTTTAAAATGCCCCAGCTTTGGGGCACCTGGGTGGCTCAGTTGGTTAAGCAACTGCCTTCGGCTCAGGTCATGATCCTGGAGTCCCGGGATCGAGTCCCGCATCGGGCTCCCTGCTCGGCAGGGAGTCTGCTTCTCCCTCTGACCCTCCTCCCTCTCATGCTCTCTGTCTCTCATTCTCTCTGTCTCAAATAAAATAAATAAAATCTTTTAAAAAAATAAAAAATAAAAAAAAATAAAATAAAATGCCCCAGCTTTTTGCAATAATAACAGAAACTAGGGTATTTTTGGTTTTGTTTAGAACCTTCATTTGCCGGAGTTGAAAATTTAGAAGTCTTTCTTTCAGGCATCTCATCTAGGATGCAAGGAAGCTGGTTTGCCAAATTACCTAAATCTGGAATGGGCAGTTTCCTATCTCATCCTGGTTTTTTTTTAAAAGGTCCAGCTCATTAACAAACACAAGAGTTGAGTGCTACTAACCAGGTGGATTCAAGATCTAAAGGGAGACCAAAGTATTCTTAAAAGACAATTTGGAGGGGCACCCGGGTGGCTCATTTGGTTGAGCGTCCGACTCTTGATTGTGGCTCAGGTCATGATCTCAGGGTGGTGAGATCAAGACCTGCTTTGGAGTCCGTGCTCAGTGGGGAGTCTGCCATGCCCTCCCCTCCCCCCGACCCCGGGGCTGTGCTCTCTCGAAAATAAATAAAGCCTTAAAAAAAACAAAAGACAACTTGGAGTTGATTGTAATAGACATGAACAGGTTGGTCAGGCTTTTGTGTGAAAGCCTGAGTTTTGTACCAATCAGCAGGTTTATGACAATCTAGCATAAATGCCTGGTGGAGATTTCCAGTGAATGCTCTATCATCCTTGCCAAAAATTAAGGGTTTGTTTCTCTAAGTCCCCTTCAGGATGTTCCCATTGGGCTAGTTTCATCCAGTGTTTGGCCTGGTCCTCACCAACAAGCATGTGAACCAAGAGATATAAATCTGAGAAACCAGGTGGGTAAGTTTGAATAACTAGGCTAAAATTCTTCAGCAAACTTATGAGGGTCCTCAGCCACTTTGAAAAACTCTTTCATTATGACTCACGATTCGGCTTTAGTCCAGGTGATGTGGGAAACAAAGGCAAAAGAAAAAATTAAATGTGCTCACTTCCTTCAGCCCATTGACAAGTCCTTGAAACAGGTCGAGTGACTTTCCTCTGGGTGCTCAGCTGCCTGGATGTTAACACTTTGCTAAGGACAAAAGGCAATCTTAGCTTAACATTATCCCAACCCCTCCGGATCCTCTGAGTCTACTTTAACATATACAAATTCCTTTGGAAACTTCCTTTATCTCTACCCCCCAAGATCTATGTTAGCAATCATCCTCCAAGCATATGGCCCAGTGATAGACATCTGAAGGGTCTCGTGACTGAGGGTTTACTAAACAGTAATAAATGACCTTTCCCCAACTAGCCCCTTCAAGGTCCTGGAAACTTTGCTTCCAAAATTCCTTAGAGACTTATGCTCTCCCTAACCCCCTGCCAACTTGGAAGTGTATAATGGGCCACTCCTCATGACCCCAGTGCAGCTCTTTCTTCCCAAGGCTCCTGTCCCTGTGCTTTAATAAAATCACCTTTTTGCACCAAAGACGTCTCAAGAATTCTTTCTTGGCCATCGGCGCTGAACCCCAACATCTTACCTAGGGAACATAAGACAATTATTGAGGTTTATTTAGATCCTCAGAAGACTTTAAAGAAGTAGGTTTTAACAGGTTCAGGAGAGAGCAGGGAGAGAGTCTGATGAAGAGGTAAATTTGGCAGAGAGAAGAGAGGAAAATGGCGCTGGAGGTACAGCCTGAGACCCGGGGGCTGCTATGTTTCTAGAAATACAGAAAGTGGGGAAGGGGAAATGAGGCCTCAGAGCCATTTTGACTTCTTTCAATGATTTGCCTCAGGTAATTTAGAAATAGTGTTTTGCAAAGAGACAAAATTAGAAGCCTCACGGTACCATTTAAAATAAAATAATAATAATAATAGACTTTCTATTCAGGTCTTTTTTTTTCTTTCTTTCTTTAAAAAATTTTTTTCAGGGGATGCCTGGGTGGCTCAGTCGGTTAAGCATCTGCCTTTGGCTCAGGTCACGATCCCAGGGTCCTGGGATCGAGTCCCACATCGGGCTCCTTGCTCAGGGGGAGCCTGCTTCTCCCTCTGCTTGTGCTCTCTCTCTCTCTGACAAATAAATAAGACCTAAAAAAAATTAAAAATAAAATTTTTTTCAGGAGCCATGGCTTTCTAATTTAATCTTGAGTAAAACAAGTATGGGGAGATCAAAAGTTCTCCATAATGGCCATTGAAGTTCTAAACTACTTTTGGTTAAGTCAGTCCACTTAGTTGTAAATGTGCATGTGGAAGGACCAGAGTTATTAAACAGGCCCGAGTTTCGGTGGGGGAGAGGGGGAGTCCCATTTCTTAGAGATTTTTCTCTAAAGCAAAGAAAAAAATTCCTACACAGCAGTTTCTTTTTTTTTTTTGAAGATTTTATTTATTTGACAGAGAGAGACACAGCGAGAGAGGGAACACAAGCAGGGCGAGTGGCAGGCATAGGGAGAGGGAGAAACAGGCTTCCCGCTGAGCAGGGAGCTCAACACGGGGCTCGATCCCAGGACCCTGGGATCATGAGCTGGGCCGAAGGCAGACCCTTAAAGACTGAGCCACCCAGGCGCCCCCCCTACACAGCAGTTTCAACAAGAACGGCCTAGTTCCAAAAAGAAATCAGAGCAAAGGCCAACACAGTTCTGTTGGAACAGTCTAGTTCCAAACAGGTCTTGGACCGAAAGGCAAATAGGCACTCTCAAAGTAAAAACAAACAAACAAGAAAACCCAAGGCCTTAAAAATAAATCTTGAACACAAGGCATGGACCTTGAGATCCAGGAGAAAAGTTACCTTCAATCTCCAGGGTTGGAGAGAAAGCAGTGAGCCTAGTAGGGTCTGTCGGTGGAAGTACCTGTTTGCTCACCAGCCTCCGAATTGTTGGGGGTCTTCTCTGGATCCTACTTCTGATCACCAAGTAATGTTAACCTTAAAAATGAGACTATCGGTTATGTTACCGACACTTATGATGGGTTTATTCAGAAAGAGCAGAGAATTGCAATCCGGGATAAGCAAGCTATGGCAAAACCATAGGAAGTCCAGCAAAAGAGAGGAATGGCATATTGTGGAGGAGAAGGAGTTAGCTGGGAGGCGTTGTTTTGAACAGAAGTCCACTAGGGAGAAGCAAGAGTTTGGGGGTGATCATGGTTTCTCACTGGCTGAGTTGCAGGGGTGGTTGATTTCTTGTAGGAGATGCAATGTTTTACATCTTTCCTGGTGGGGCCCGTAATTGACGCTTCTTCTTTTTTTTTTTAAGATTTTATTTCTTTATTTGACAGAGAGAGACACAGCGAGAGAGGGAATACAAGCAGGGGGATTGGGAGAAGGAGAAGCAGGCTTCCCGCCGAGCAGGGAGCCCGATGCGGGGCTCGATCCCAGGACCCTGGGATCATGACCTGAGCCGAAGGCAATCGTTTAACCCACTGAGCCACCCAGGTGCCCCGTAATTGACGGTTCTTTCCTGCTGCAATTCTTCTGGTAGGGATAATTGACAATTTTCCTGTAATTGACCCTGGATGGTAGGGCCCCCCCCTACCAGCCTCCCCTTCTAGCATCCCAAGTCCACCTTAGTGAGCTCTCCCTTTATTAATTTTCATAGTTCTAAGCATAAATACTGAGGGAAAGGGGGGGCCGGCATGGGTAACGGGCCTTTCAGCTAGGCAAGGCCATTGTGTGAGCGAGGGAGAATGAAAACGTTCTGGCATATTAAAGAAACTGCCAGTGGACCAGTGTAGTTGATGTGGGTGCCTGTGTATTTGGGGAGAGTGCTGGAGAAATGGGGTGGAGACACACGAGTGGACAGATGAGGCTAGGAGGGCTTCAGTGGTCAAGGAGTTTAGGACATGATACAGAGGGTAGCATTTTGTGAGCAGGGGGGAAATCACAGAAGGGCCCTAAGCAGGGGAATGGTAACTGTACAGTTTTAGAGTGCCCTATTAGGTAGTGGGAAACATAGACTGAAGACAGCATCTGTCATCAGGGTACCAGTTAGTTAAGATTTATGCAATATTTCAGCGTTAAGAGCATGAACTGAGGCAGCAATAGCGGGGTATAGAATTAGCGCCTGGCAAAAAAAGTGTTGAGAAAGTAGATTGGAGGGGCGCCTGGGGGGCTCAGTCGTTGAGCATCTGCCTTCAGCTCAGGTCATGATCCCAGCGTCCTGGGATCGAGCCCCGTGTCGGGCTCCCTGCTCCGCGGGAAGCCTGCTTCTCCCTCTCCCACTCTCCCCGCTTGTGTTCCCTCTCTCGCTGTGTCTCTGTCAAATTAAAAAAAAAAAAACTTAAGAAAGTAGATTTGATAAGGAAAGTCTGAGGGAGCTTTCACTGATGAGTCATAGCCAAAAGCTTAGAAAACACTGTCCTGAGGTCCTCTCCAGCTCAGTAGCTTTTATAGTCTGAAGTTTTATACAGTATGTCTTTATGTGTTTGTTTGTGTTATTGAAGTACAATTAACATACAATGTTCTATTAGTTTCGGGTATACAACATATTGATTCAACAATTCTTTTTTTTTTTTTTTTAAGATTTATTTATTTATTTGACAGAGAGAGAGAGAGACAGTGAGAGAGGGAACACAAGCAGGGGGAGTGGGAGAGGGAGAAGCAGGCTTCCCGCCGAGCAGGGAGCCCGATATGGGGCTCGATCTCAGGACCCTGAGATCATGACCTGAGCCGAAGGCAGACGCCCAGCAACTGAGCCACCCAGGTGCCCCTGATTCAACAATTCTATATATTACTCAGGGCTCACCCTGATAAGTGTAGTCACCAACTGTCACCATATAATGTACTACAATATTGACCATATTCCCTATGTTGCATTTTTCACCTCTGTGACTTATTTGTTTTGTAAAAGAAAGTTTCTATCTCTTAATCACCTCTGTTCCACAACCACAAATCCCCCCCCACCTCCCCTCTGGCCACCACCAGTTTGCTCTCTGCATTTAAGAGTCTGTTTGGTTTCTTTCTTTGTTTTGTTTTGTTAGATTCCACACACACACAGTATGTCCTTTAAATCACAGGCTTGAAACCTCTGTGAAGTCAGAGACCAACAACCTATCTTGCTCACCATTGTATTCCTGCGGAAGGATCCTGAAACAGATTTTGAAATAGTTATTACAGACCAAAAATTAAAAAGCATGTCCTTTGACTAATAGAATTAAAGTTTGTCATCAGATGTGAGAAGAAAATTCAGGTTACTTTTTCTGATACAAGCAAGTCTTTTTAAGGTTTAAAAGAAGAGCACGCCTAGGTGGCTCAGTCGGTGAAGCATCTGCCTTCGGCTCAGGTCATGATCCTGGGGTCCTGGGATCGAGTCCTGCATCAGGCTCCCTCCTCAGTGGGAGTCTGCTTCTCCCTCTGCCTCTCCCCACTGCTCGTGATCTCTCTCTTTCTCAAATAAATAAATAAATAAAAATCTTTAAAAAAGAAAAAATGGTTTAAAAGAAGACCAGGGTCATCTGGGTGGCTCAGTCGGTTAAGCGTATGACTCTTGATTTTGGCTCAGGTCATGATCTCAGGGTTATGAGATCGAGCCCTGCCTGGCGGGGCAGGGGGGTGGTGTCCATGCTCAGTGGGGAGCCTGCTTGAGATATACTCTCCCCCTCTCCCCCTGCCCCTCCCCCGGCTCACACTCGTGCTCTCTCTCTAATAAATAAATCTTAAAAAAAAAATAAAAGAAGATGACATCAGAAGTTTTTTGAAGAACTGCTCAAAGCTTAATGGCATGTGAGAAGATTTTCAAATTCTTCAAGTTGAACAAGGCTTAGAATAAATTATACCTGCATTTTTCAGTGTTTTTCAGTCATAAGATATTTTTGAGTAAGCACCCAAAAAAAGTTATTATTTTTATGAAAGAAATGCTTATTTTACTTACCTGATGGTGAAAAGTAGTTCTTACACAAGAACATAGAACAAAGTTTTTCAAGCCAAACAGCACAAGCACCAGTGGATTCTTTTTTTATTTTTTTAACTTCTTTTTATTATTTTAAAAAAATTTTTAAATTAACATATGATGTATTATTTGTTTCAGAGGTACAGATCTGTGATTCAACAGTCTCGCGCAATTCACAGCGCTTACCATAGCACATACCCTTCCCAATGTCCATCACCCAGCCCCCCCATCCCTCCAGACTGTCTTTTTGTCCGCTCTTAGGATTCTGAGATTGTGTGTGCTGAGGCCTAAGGTCTTTGCCTCTTCCTCCCCAGGGTAGTTTCCCCCTCTCATAGCCGGGCCCAGTGGAGAAGAAAGTCTCAGAGCCAGTGCCTTTAGGAACAAATTGACATCCTTCAGTTCCTCTCCATCAGTGGTCCTCAACTGGGGTGGTTTTGCTTTGGCAACGTGTGGAGTCCCTTTTGGGGTCCCACCCTGGGAAGGGAAGGCAGGGAGGGGGATACCACAGGCATCTGCTGGGGAACAGAGCCCAGAGGTGCTGCTAAATGTCATGCGGTGCAGAAGCCAGCCCTCCCACAGCAAAGAATCATCCCGGACTGTGATAGTCTGCTTGGGCTACTCTAAGGAAATAGAGACTGGGTGGCTTACATGACACAAATTGGATTCTCAACTTTAGGAGGCTGGAAGCCTCCTATTGAGATGCTGGCGGGTTCCATTTCTGGTGAACACTCTCTTCCTAGCTTGCAAATGGCCACCTTCTTGCTGCATCCTCACAAGGCCACTTCTCTGTGCATAGAGAGGAATAAATCTCTGGTGTCTCTTCCCTTTCTTATAAGAACATCAGCCCTATCCAATTAAGGATATGTCACCCTTAGGACCTTCCTTACCTCCTGATATGCCCTAGTTCCAAATAAAGTCACCTTGGGAGTTAGGGCTTGAACATAAGAATTGTGGCAGGACAAAATACAGTCCATAACCAGGAACGGACATCAGTAGTGGCAAGGTTGAAAAATCTGGTGTTCCATGTTCTTCCTAGGTTCCATGCTGGGTCGTATATGGGAACAAAGGTGGCTTGTGCAGAGAGCTGGAACCTCCATGAGTAAGAGTAGGTTGTGACTCCTTCTCAAATACCATACAAATGTAGAGGGAGAATAAGAAGGGTAAATTGAACTGTGGGTGGTGAGCAGGGGTCAAACTCATGCACTTCATTCATCACCTATCCTAGTCCTTTGGGGTCATTTGCGAACAGTCAAAATTGCAATGCCAAGCGTTCTAAGCCCAGGGTGTATTGGGTATAAACTAAGGTAGAAAGGAAGTATCTGTTAGAAAAAAAAAATTCCAGGGGTGCCTGGGTGGCTCAGTCGGTTAGGCATCCGCCTTCGGCTCAGGTCATGATCTTGAGGTCCTGGGGTCAAGCCACACATCAGGCTCTGGGCTCAGTGGGGAGTCTATTTCTCCCTCTCCTTCTGCCCCTTCTCCTGTTCCTGCTTCCCTTCTCTAAATAAATACAAATGTTTATTTTATTTTATTTTTTATTTTTTTTAAAGATTTATTTATTTGACAGAGAGAGACACAGCGAGAGAGGGAACACAAGCAGGGGGAGTGGGAGAGGGAGAAGCAGGTTTCCCGCAGAGCAGGGAGCCCGATGCGGGACTCGATCCCAGGACCCTGGGATCATGACCTGAGCCAAAGGCAGACGCTTAGCTGACTGAGCCACCCAGGCGCCCCTAAAAATTTTTTTTTAAAAAGGGATAATTCTATTCTGCATATTGGCTTTCCTATGATCTGAAGATTTCATACTACAGCAAAGAGGATAATATCTTTAAAGTCATCTGAAAAAAGGTGGAAGATCTTCACACAAACTATATAACTCTCATGAAAGGCATAAAAGACCTGCACAAATGGAAAGACCACCAAGTTGCCAGATAGACACTCAGTATTGTAAAACTGAGTTTTCTTGGGGCGCCTGGGTGGCTCAGTTGGTTAAGCGACTGCCTTCGGCTCAGGTCATGATCCTGGAGTCCCGGGATCGAGTCCCGCATCGGGCTCCCTGCTCGGTGGGGGGCCTGCTTCTCCCTCTGACCCTCTTCCCTCTTGTGCTGTCTCTCATTCTCTCTCTCAAATAAATAAATAAAATCTTTTAAAAAAATGAGTTTTCTTTTAAAAACCTATCCATGTAAAACTCCCATCAAAATTCCATTGGTAATATATGTTAGTTGTTTATTACTGTGTGAGGGAACTTAAATTTGAGGCTCAATACCACCTGCAACTCTCCCACACTTTCACCAAAACTCAAAGTCCTCTTTGAGCAGGAAGGGACCAGAACTGATCTTACTGCTTAAAATAGGGACTTTACTGGTCCTTTCCTGCCCTTAAAAAAAAGGGGGGTGGCTAGGAAAATCTGTAACCAAACATTTCTGGGAACTATAACTTCTGAAAGCTACTTAATAGGGAGGTATGAAGAAGCAGACACAGTCTGTGAGACAGGACTTGGGGAAGCCACTTGCTGATTAGGTCTGTCCGATCCCCAGTATCACAACGGGATAGAAGCTCTAAATCAGCGTCTGTAAGGTCTAATCCGTACAGAAGATGCTAGACAGAAAGAGGCAAGTAAAAGAGAAAAATTGAATCCAACCCAAACTTGCAGTAAAAAATTGCAGAGAGAGAGGGAAAGAAACTGACCCTTTGAAAGGACTAGTGCCAGAAAAATCTGCCATTTAGGTCAGGAACAGGACTAGAATGGTCACTATCACAGTTTTTTTTTTTTTTAAGATTTTATTTGTCGGGGGGCGCCTGGGTGGCTCAGTCGTTAAGTGTCTGCCTTCGGCTCAGGTCATGATCCCAGGGTCTGGGATCGAGCCCCACATCGGGCTCCCTGGTCCGCGGGAAGCCTGCTTCTCCCTCTCCCACTCCCCCTGCTTGTGCTCCCTCTCTCGCTCTGTCTCTCTCTCTGTCAAATAAATAAATAAAATCTTTAAAAAAAAAAAAAAGATTTTATTTGTCGGGACGCCTGGGTGGCTCAGTCGGTTAAGCGTCTGCCTTCGGCTCAGGTCATGGTCCCAGGGTCCTGGGATCGAGTCCCACATCGGGCCTGCTTCTCCCTCTGCCTCTCTCTCTCTCTCATGAATAAATAAATAAAATCTTTAAAAAAAAAAAAAAGATTTTATTTGTCAGAGAGAGAAAGAGAGCACAAACAGGGGGAGGGGCAGGCAGAGGGAGAAATAGGCTCCCTGCTGAACAAGGAGCCCGATACGGGACTCGATCCCAGAACTCTGATATCATGACCTAAGCCAAAGGCAGATGCTTAACCAACTGAGCTACCCAGGCATTCCTCACTCTCAGTTTTTATTCAACTTTGTGCTGGTGGTTCTAGTAGTAACACAGTAAGGCAAAAAAAAATATTAAAGGTCAAAGGTATAAGGATTGGAAAGGAAGCGGCAAAATTACTTTTATTTACAGGTACAATGTTACCTAAAATCAGAAAGTATTAACTGTTAACACTGAAGAGAAAGTACTTTTAAAAATCTAGAATATATCTATTCCTCAGTAATATCTAATTTGAAAATGCAGCAGAAATAATACATTATTGAGAACAGCAGTGAAAGCTGTCAGCCCTAAGATATATCTAATAAACATGTGCAAGATCTCTATGGAAAAAAAATTTGTAAGCTTAAATGAATAATTGAAATAGGGGCACCTGGGTGGCTCAAGTCTGTTAAGTGGCCAACTCTTGATTTCGGCTCAGGTCCTGATCTCAGGGTCACGGGATCGAGCCCCGCATTGGGCTCCACACTCAGCAGAGAGTCTGCTTGGGATTCTCCCTCTCCCTCTCCTTCTGCCTCCCCCTCTATGTGCACGCTCTCTCTCATAAATAAATAAATCTTTAAAAAATAATAATTGAAATAAATGGAGAGATAGAATATGCCCACGGATGGGAAAATGCAATAACATCAAGATGACCCTTCTTCAAAAGCCACCACAGTCCCATCAAATCCTAACATTCCCCTCGAACTGGGCACATTGATAAAATTCATACTGAAATGTAAAGGAATGGAGATTGGTTTTACAGTATACAGCAATACCACGCAAGTGACGTTATTTTAAGTTTTCTAGTAGCCACATTTTATTTTTTATTTTTATTTTATTTATTTTTTTAAGATTTTATTTATTTATTTGACAGAGAGAAGAGCACAAGCAGAGGGAGTGGCAGAGGGAGAGGGAGAAGCAGGCTCTGCACTGAGCAGGGAACCCGATGCGGGACTTGATCCCAGGACCCTGAGATCATGACCTGAGCCGAAGGCAGATGCTTAACCATCTGAGCCACCCAGGTGCCCATCTAGTAGCCACATTTTAAACAGTATAAATATATGTAAGTGATGAATCACTGAATTCTACTCCTGAAACCAATATTGCACTGTATGTTAACTAGAATTTAAGTTTAAAAAAAAAAAAAAGTATAAATAGATGGAATTAACTTTTATAAATGTATTTGACCCAATGTATGGAAAATAATTTCAACACGCAATCAATATGAAAATATATTGAGATACGTTATCTTTTCTCTTCATACCAAGTCTTCAACATCCCATGTGTATTTTTTGCTTAGGAAACACGTCGAGAGGGACTAGCCATATTTCAAGTGCTCAAAAGCCACGTTGTGGCTAGTGGTTACCATATTGGGTGATGCTGGAAAGAGTCCAGAAGGAGGCTTGCATATGTGGAAATTTGGTGCATGATAAAGGTAGCATTTCAAATCAGTGACAAAACAACTAAGAAAGGCTCTGGGACAACCGGAGGCTTGTAGCAGCACTGTGAATACCTTGTCTGTATTCCTTTAACGGCTTCAGAGGTCCAATTCCCAACTGCAAACACAGGCCTTTCTCTGGCTAAGGGCTTTCCCAGGTCTCCGGAGACCGCTTTGTCATCCGCACAGGGAATCAGTGTTTGCGGGAAGGGCCTTCAGCTAACGACTGACCAGTTGGCAAACCAGGACTCCAGTTCCCTCATCCCAACGTTGGCATAAGTCGTGCGTTGATTCTCAGCAGGGTGAAGATGCAGTTGCCCAGAGAGACTGAGAACATGCCCTTTCTGAACTGTTTTCCCCTTCCTCGTCTCATTTCCCAATCCCCTGACGAGGGTGTTTCCTGTAACCTCCCAAATAAACGACTTGCACTTGAATCCTTGGGTTGACTTCTCTGGAAGCCCAAAAGTAAGAAAATATCCATTTGGGAAGACAAAAACTTTGTGCCTTTTCTCAGATTATGCAGAAGATAAATTCCAAATGGATTAAAGACCTAAAGCCTAGGGGCGCCTGGGTGGCTCGGTGGGTTAACGTCTGCCTTTGGCTCAGGTCATGATCTCAAGGTCCTGGGATCGAGCCCCCGCATCAGGCTCCCTGCTCAACGGAGAGTCTGCTTCTCCCTCTCCCTCTGCCTCTCCCCCGCTGCTCTTGAGCTCTTGCTCTCTGTCTCTCACTCTCACATAAATAAATAAATAAAATCTTAAAAAAAGAGACTTAAACCTAGAAATCACAATTCCAAATATTGAAAAGACATTGTAGAGGACCATGCATTTATAATTAAGGAGTAGGGAACAATGACTCCCCAAATGACACATGAAAGCCAGAAAACATTAAAGATGAAAAATGAAAAAAACAAGGTAAAAGGTAACAGGCAGACCAGGAGTAATAAATATTTATATAGAGTTGATCCCATAGAGACATAATGAAAACATGAAGCTAAAAGGTATACTGGAAGACAGGGAGACAGAGAGGTGTGTGTAAATGTTATAGGAACCATAAAAATGAATAATACAAACAAAAACAAAAACAAAAAAACAAGAAAACCTCTTACCAAGCAATCTGGACTTGGCAGTCAACATTTTCTTTGCCAAATAGAGAAAGACCACAGGCAGAAAGAAGACAAGCAGAGATGGAAAGAGTGCTGGTTGCATTACATCCCAAGCCCAGACTGAGCTTGAGCCCCTGCCTGCCCCAGCGCTTCGTCAATCCTGTATGCTTCCCCACTTCGTAATCAACCAACACATTCCTGCTTTTCCCTAATGCCACTTTGTTTTGGGTTTTTGTCCTTTGCAACCAAGAGAGTGCTTGGAACCTAGAATCTGTCCTTTAAAAACATTCGGTTAAGCTCTAACTCTTGATTTTGGCTCAGGTCCTGTTCTCAGGGTTGTGAGATGGAGCCCCGAGACAGCTCTGAGCTGGGGGTGGAGCCTGCTTAACATTCTCCCTCTCCCCCTCCCCGCAATGTTCGTGCTCTTGGTTTCTCACGATCTCAGGGTGGTGAGATTGAGCCCCAAATCAGGGTCCACGCTCAACATGGAGTCGGCTCGAGATTCTCTCTCTCTCCCTCTGCCCCTACCCCTGCTTGTGTGTGCTCTCTCTCCCTCTTTCTCTCTCAAATAAACAAATAAATCTTTTAAAAAGTATTCAGTGTTCCCCCAAGAACATCTTTTTCAGGAGGTCCAAACTATTTAGATAGCAGTGAAGTTATAGCAGAACCTGATTGCTTGATGGCTCCTGGCAATCACTCTTCCGTTACCTAAAATCTCAGGTGTACACCTGAAACTAAACTAAGACCACACTGTATGTTAACTAACTGGAATTTAAGTAAAAACTAAAAAAATGGAAGAAAAAAAAGAAATTACAACAATAACCAAAATCTCTGAGGAACAATAGCATGTGATTAAGCCTCACAAAATGGGACCAGGGCCCCCCCATAGAGTGAATGGACACCAGCCTGAGCAGTAAAAAGTTAATACTTACTATATTCTATTTGAAAGCACCACTTTAGAAAGGAGTCTTTAAAAAAAGATGATTTTTTTTAAAGTACTAAATTTTTTAAAAGATATTTATTTATTTCAGAGAGAGAGCATACACACAAGCGGGAGATGGACAGAGGGAGAGGGAGAGAGAAAATCTTGAGCAAATTCCCCACTGAGCACACAGCCCAATGTGGGGCTCCATCTCCAACCTGAGTTCAGCTCATGATGTGAGCTGAAACCAAGAGTTGGACACTTAACTGACTGAGCCACCCAGGTGCCCCTAAAGTTCTAAATTTCTAAAGGAAAGGAGGAAAAAATTCAATAGAGGGGCACCTGCGTGGCTCAGTCTGTTAAGCGTCTGCCTTCGGCTCAGATGGTGATCCAGGGTCCTGGGATGGAGCCCTGCGTTGGGCTCCCTGCAAGGCGGGGAGTCTCCTTCTCCTCCTCCCTCTGCCCCTCCCCAGAGCTCACTCTCTCTTGCTCTATCTCAAATAAATAAATAAATAAATAAATAAATAAATAAATAAATAAAATCTTTAAAAAAGAAAGTTCAATAGAGAAACTGCTTATGACGTAGAAATGAACAGATACCAGTAACAAGAAAAAAAATGTATTTTTAAGGTACATGTAACATGTAGGGGTCTTTGGCTACCATTTCCTTAACGATCATCATGAGGAGGCTGGAATTTGTTTATTTTCAGGTAGCTAGTACTTTACTCAAATGATACTAATGATCACAGGAAAAATTTATTAAATCTCCTGACTATCTACAGCCCGTTCAGAAGTCCTTGAAACAGGCAGAGTGACATTCCTCTAGGAACTCAGCTGCCTCGACGTTAATACTTTGCTAAAGGCGAGAGGCAGTCTTAGCCCAACCCCCAGGATCCTGTAAGTCTACTTTAACATACAAAAATTCCTTTGGAGACTTCCTTTATCTCTACCCTCAAGATCTATGTTTACAATCATCCCCAAGCCTATGACCCACTGATATGAAGGGTCTCATGACTCAGGTTTTATTAGACGGTAATAAATGACCTTTTCCCAACAATAGCTAGCCCCCCTCAAGGTCCTGGAAACCTTGCTTCCAAAATTCCTTACAGACTTACACTCTCCCTAACCCCCTGTGGGCCACTCCTCATGACCTCGGTGCAGCTTTTTCAGCCCACGGGTCCTGTCCCCCTGCTTTAATAAAACAACCTTTTTGCACCAAAGATGTCTCAAGAATTCTTTCTTGGCCATCAGCTTCGAACCCTAACGTCTTTCCTACATCACTAACAGGGAGGACGACTTAGACTTGCACTCTGGAGCCAATTTCAAGATTCTCAGACTGACGATCAAGAATAAAGATGGTAGCCAAAAGGAAAAAACAGCCCAAATGTCCATCAGCTGATGAATGGATAAACAAAATGGATATATGTAGAGCCGCTTTTAGGCAACCAATGTGAACAATGGAAACCTGTGTGGGACAGAAGGGCCCACGGTGACCCCCCTCGCTGAATACAAACAGGCCCAGTAGGTGACCCACCTCAAAATATCCATGCACTCTAGTTGGTCCACACGCTAGCTGACCCATGGGCTACTTTCACCTGGACACAGGTACCAAAAAAGGAAAATTCCATACATTCCCATCCATCCTCGCCTTCCCCCTTAAACCACAGCCCCCACCACTGCCTTGTGGCTGAGAGTCTCTCCCCTGCTGTCCTGCTTGCAGCTCCCTTGCAGTGTATTCAACAGACTTCTATCTCCTTCGTTCTGCCTTGGGTGAATTCTTCCCCCGCCCGTGCAGCTGGCCTCCACGCAGTCGGGCCACCCCACAGGATATCCATACATTGGAAATGATGAGCTTAAGAAGGAATGGAATTCTGGCACGTACTACAACATGAATGAACCTAGAACAACATGGGTGCTAACTAAAAGAAGACAGACCCTTAAATCTTGCAGGTTGTGGAGGGTGGAAGGTCTTATCTTCTGTAACTTCTTCCCGCTGAACAGGGGCGTAGAGATGTCCCTACCTCTGGGTCAACACTGGTCAGTTGGGGCATTTATATATTGGAGTTAGGAAAGGCAGAGGCAGCTGAATCCAAGGTAGACAACATATGCGAATCTCCTTGAGTAGAAAGGAGAATCTGATGCCTTGAAGTTATGGCGGTGAAGGAGCCTTGGTGCCAGGTGGTCAAAATTGTTCACAGGGGAAATAAGGAGGAGAACAAAGGCAAAAGAAATGTAGATAAATTTCCTTACAACTTGCAGCCCATTGATAAATACCTGAGATAGGCAGAGCATGACATTCCTCAAGGACCTCATAGCCGCCTTAATGTTAATGCTCTGCTAGAGGCAAAAAGTAACCTTAGCTTGACAATAGCCAGACCTCCAGGATCCTGTAAGTCTTGTCTAACCTATGAAAAATCTTTTGGAAACTTCCTTTATCTCTACCTCCCAAATTAAAAGAATATAATCAGTTGCTCGGCACAATCCCAGTGCAGCTCTTTCTGCCTCTGGGTCCTGTCCTTGTGCTTTAATGAAAACAGCTTTTGCATGGGAAAAAATAAAAAAATAAAGATAAATAAAAAATAAAAGACACAATGGGGCAAATATTGTGTAATTCCTCTTTTTTGAAGGTCCTAGACCAGTCAGATGCATAGACATAGAAGGTACAATAGTGGTTTTGAGGTGCTGGGGGAAATGGGTGATGGGGAGCTAGCATTTGATAAATACACATTTTCTCTTTGGGAAGATAGAAAAGTTCCAGAGATGATGGTGGTGATGGTTGCACAACAGTGTGAATGTACTTAATGCTACTGAATTGTGCACTGAAAAATGGCTAAAATGGGGTAGGCAATGTCAGCGACACTGTGGCACAGATGTCCCTATGCCCAACAACAAAAATTTGGCCTCCATCCCTGGACAAAGTGGCACTGAAAGACTTGTGGGATCCAGCATCATAAGCCAAGGGACTGAGGAGGAGTCTTGCCCACCTGTACAGCAAGTAATAGGCAAACAGACCCAGGTCGTGCCTCTATCCCTGCCCCCAATCCTGTGGTCTGCTCCCTGTGTGTACTCCTGACAGCTGCAGCAAGAACAGGCTTTGGTAGACAGTTACCGAACACACACAGAAAGCTGGCCTGAAATCTGTGGGCCAGGGAGAGACCACAAAATAGAAAGCTATAAAGCTTTAGCACCACCTTTAGAAAAACGAAAAAGAGGCTGTCAGAACTCAGACTAGTGCATTGTAGCATCCAGAAAAGGCATACAAGCTTAAGAATTCTGCCATAAGCAGAAGGAGCAAGAAGCATGGAGCAGGTGTATCCATATAAGGTTTAAGATAGCCTCAGAATCTCTAGGAGGGCTGACCGATGGTACCTCACTCCAAAAGCCTTCTGTAAAAACTGGAGGAGGTGACTGTTACTTCAGATTCAAAGACAGCAGAGTGCCTGGGTGGCTCAGAGAGTTAAGTGTCTGTCTTCAGCTCAGGTCATGATCCCAGGGTCCTGGGATTGAGTCCCCGAGTCAGGCTCTCTGCTCAGCGGGAGGCCTGCTTTCCCCTCTCCCCCTGCCTGCTGTTCACCCTGCTTGTGCTCTCTCTCTCTCTCTCTGTGTCAAATAAAGAAATGAAATATTTTTTTAAAAATGCAAAGATA
The DNA here is from genome assembly GCF_054177405.1 of Leptonychotes weddellii. Taxonomy (NCBI): domain Eukaryota; kingdom Metazoa; phylum Chordata; class Mammalia; order Carnivora; family Phocidae; genus Leptonychotes; species Leptonychotes weddellii. Next base: position 24,827,557 of record NC_138373.1, read on the forward strand.
GTGATACAAAACTTCAAGGAACCTGGAAAATCAAGGTACGATGACACCACCAAAGGATCACAGTAATCTTCCAGTAACCAAACCCAAAGACATGGAGGTATTCAAGTTACCTAATGATGAATTCAAATAGCTGTTTTAAGGAAACCCAATGAGCTTCAAGAAAACACAAAAAACACTTCAACAAAATCTGGAAAACAATATATGAACAAAATGAGAAATTTAACAAAAAGAAATCATGAAAAAAAACCAAACAAACAGAAATTGTGAAGCTGAAGAACACAGGGAATGAAATGAAAAATACAATGGAGAACACCAAGAGCATATGGACCAAGCAGAGGAATCTGTGAGATAGAAAACAGGGCCTTAGAAATTATCCAGTTGGAAGAGAACAAAGAAAAAGAGGGAAAAGGAGTGCAGGAATTGTTTGTAGTCCATGAAATACCATCAAAATAACCATTTGTGTTGAGTAGCCTTTAAAAAAAGAAAAAGAAAAGAAATAACCACTTTGTGAATTATGGGAGTCCCAGAAGAAGAGAGGGAGAAGGGGGCAGAAAGTTTATTTGAAGCAAAAATATCTGAGAACTTCCTAAATCTGTTGGGGAGATTTGGATTTCCACGTTCATGAAGCTCATAGGTCACCAAACAAAATCAGCTTAAAGAGATCTCTTTCAAGGGGCACCTGGGTGGCTCAATTGGTTAAGCGTCCAACTCTTCATTTCAGCTCAGGTCATGGTTTCAGGGTCATGAGATGGAGCTCCGCATTGGGCTGAGCATGGATGGAGTCTGCTCGAGATTCTCTCATTCTCCCTCTGCCCCTCCCTCCCTGCTCGTGCTCTCTCTCTCAAATAAATAAATAAATAAATAAATAAATAAATAAATAAATAAAGTCTTTAAAAAAAATCCTCTTCAAGACACACTATAATAAAACTATCAAATATCAAAGACAATCTTAAAAGCAGCAAGTGAAAAATAAAAGCCTGTAACTTACAAGGGAACTCCCACAGATAGAGTATTGGTAATTTCTCAGCAGAAACCTTACAAGCCAGGAGAGAATGGAATGATAGAGTGCTGAAAGAAAATGCCAACCCAAAATACCTTACCTGGCAAAGCCATTTTTTAGAAATGAAGGAGAGAGAAAGACTTTCCTAGAGGGGCTCTTGGCTGGCTCAGTTGGTAGAGCATGTGACTCTTTTTTTTTTAAGACTTTATTTATTTATTTGTCAGAGAGAGAGAGAGAATAAGCAGAGGGGCGGCAGTCAGAGGGAGAAGCAGGCTCCTCAATGAGCAGGGAGCCCAATGTGGGACTAGATCCCAGGACCCTGGGATCATGACCTGAGCTGAAAGCAGACGTTTAACCGACTGAGCCACCCAGACATCCCAAGCACGTGTCTCTTGATCTAGGGGTTGTGAGTTCAAGTCTCACGTTGGGTGTAGAGATTACTTAAATAAATAAACTTCAAAAAAAAGACACACTGGAATGAGTTCTCCACATTGAAATGAAAAGACACTAACTAGTAACATGAAAAAATATACAACACATGGGAAAGGTAGGTATTTAGTCAATTCAAAAGACTTGAGTACTGTAAATGGTGGAGTGTAATTCACTAAGTCTAGTGTAAAGATTAGAGAACATGAGTATTAAAAAGAACTGTAGCTACAATAATTTGTTAATAAATACACAAAATAAAAACAGGTAAATCAGGACATCAAAAACATAAAAGGGAGAAGTAAAAGGGTAGAGTTTTTGTATGCAATCAAAGTTAAATTGTTAGGGTACAATAGATGTTTATGTCTATATGATGTTATATGTAAGCCTCACAGTAACCACGAGGCAGAAACCTACAGTAGATTCACAAAAGATAAAGAGAAGGGAATTAAAACATACCACTATGGAAAATCATCAATTCCCAAAGGAATGCAGAAAGAGAGGAAAAAAGAATCAGGGGAACTACAAAACACCCAGAAAACTATTAACAAAATGGCAACAGCAAGTCTATACCTATCAAAATTATTTTTTAAAAGATTTATTTATCTGAGAGAGACAGAGAGAGAAAGCACACTTGCATGCATGTAGGGGGAGGGACAGAGGGAGAGAAACTTCAAGCAGACTCCCCACTGAGTGTGGATCTCTAACATGGGGCTTGATCTCATGGCAGGTTCTCATGATCTCAGGTCAGGGGATCATGACCTGAGCCAAAACCAAGAGTCCCAACGTTGTTCTGAACAAAAGATTCACAACAGCTGTGTTTGGGTTTTGAAAAGGAAAAAAAACTGTACTTATTATTATTACTACTATATCAACCTAATAGAAACAGAAAAGGAAAGGAATCTACATATAGATGAAGGTACTATTAGACAATAAATGAGAATAAGGCAAAGTTACATCAAATCAGGTACTTAAAATATCCAACCTCATCAGCTGGGGAAGCCCCATGGAGACAGCCAGGCTGAGATCCTGGGGGCGTGGGTGGAGTGTCCTCCCCTCAGGTGAGCCTTCCAACTGACCATCCCCATAAGGGCCATATTTATAGGGCAAATGACAGGGTTTGAGGTTAAGCATTTGTTCACCTACGTGCAGTTTGGAGCAAGCTGCATTTCCATGTTATCAGGTTTCTCTATTTTCAAGGAGCCTTGGCTGTGTCTCTGCCTCCCCTCCTGGATTCCAGTCAAGGGGGCCAGTCCAGCCTGGAGCAGGAGGGGATATGAGACAAGATTTGCATAGCTCTTGGAGCCCAGAACAGAAGGGCCAGTTCTGACCTGGAGGCCAGATAGTGTATTTCAAACAACCAGGCTCTCAAGTTTCTTTACATAACATGAGTCTCACAAACAATATTCCTTAGTCTGCTTGTGTCCATGCAGGTCCAAGTGGTCAGTTATGCGGAATAAATCACGAAAACAACTATCCATGTAGAACAGACATTTACCTGACTGAGCCACCCAGGCACCCCCAACTTAAATGTAAATGGACTAAATTCTCTAATTAAAAGATACAGGGTGGCAATGGGTTAAAAACAGAAAAACCAGCTATATGCTGCCTACAAGAGATTCATTTCAGCTTCAAGGACACACTTCGACTCAAAGTGAAGGAATGGAAAACAGATATTCGGTGCAAGTGGTAACCAAAAGAGAGCAGGGGTAGCTCCCCTTATATCAGACAAAATAGACTTTAAGCCCAAAATGGTTTGATACAAAGAAGTTCTTTATGTAATGATAAAGGGGTCAATTCACCCAGAAGATATAACAATTGTGAATATGTAGGCACCCAACATAGGAAAGCCTAAATATATTAAGCAAATACTAATAGATCTGAAGGAAGAAATAGACAATACCATCATAATAGGAGACTTCAGTACTCCACTTTCAACAATGCATAGATCATCGAATAAGGAAACAGAGGACCTGAGAACTGAGTGACCAAAGCCTCCAGTGAGATGCAGGTGGTCGTGGGGCGCTACAGACAGCCCAGCTGCTTCGACCTCGTGAAGATAGGCTTTGTGATGGGCTATGCAGTGGGTATGGTGGCCAGGGCTCTCTTCGATGTCTTTTCCTGTCTCAGGATCAGAATGTGGGGTCGGGAGCTGAGGGGTGGCATCGGGAAAACCATGATGCAGAGTGACGGCACCTTTGGCATATTGCTGGCCATCAGGATGGGCATCTGCTGCTCATCAGTGCAGAGGTTACCCACTAGAGCTACCCCTTCCCATCAGTCCCAGCTCATGTACTATAATAAAACAAAATCTCTGGCGGGGGGGCTCCTGGCTCGCTCAGTGGCGGAGCATGGGACTCTTAACCTCAGGGTTGTGAGGTCAAGCCCCACGTTGGATATAGAGATTACTTAAAAACAAATTAATAAATTAATTATATATAAATAAATTAATACTATTATAATATTAATAATATCATAATAAAATATATAATAAATTTAAATATATTTAAATATATTTAATTAATTAAATATATTTAAATATATAAATAAAATTTAAAAAATAAAAATATAATAAATAAAATAATAAATTAATATATATTAATAAATTAATAAAATCTTAAAAAAAAGGAAAGAGAGGACTTATAACTACACTATAATAACACTACAGAGCAAATGGATCTAATGGAGCTAATAGATATATACAGAACATTCCATCCAATAGCACCAGAAAGCACATTCTTCTCATGAGCATATAGAACATTCACCAGGTGAGATCATACAATAGGTGGCAAAACAAGTCTTAGCAAATGTAAAAAGATGAAAATCATACCAAGTATCTTTTCCAAACACTCTAGTATGGAACTAAAAATCAATAAAAGAAAACCTGGACAATTCACAAATATATGGAAATGAAACAACACCATCCCGAACAAACTACTGGTCAAAGAAGAAATCAAAAGGAAGCAAACCAAAATGGAAATGCAACATACTAGCAACACCTATGGGATGCTGAAGGGGTAGTTCTAAGAGGGAACTTTATAGAGACAAACTCACCATTAAGAACAACAACAACAAGGGCGCCTGGGTGGCTCAGTCGTTAAGCGTCTGCCTTCGGCTCAGGTCATGATCCCAGGGTCCTGGGATCGAGCCCCGCATCGGGCTCTCTGCTCTGCCGGGAGCCTGCTTCTCCCTCTCCCACTCCCCCTGCTTGTGTTCCCTCTCTCGCTGTGTCTCTCTCTGTCAAATAAATAAAATCTTCAAAAAAAAAAAAAAGAACAACAACAACAAAAAAGGATCTCAAATCGACAACCTAACCTGACACCCCAAGGAACTAGAAAAAGAAGTAAGCCCAAAGTTAGCAGAAGGAAGAAAATAAAGATCAGAGCAGAAAATATATGAAATAGAAAGCAGAAAAATCATCGAAAAGATCAGTGAAACTGAGAGCATTTTTTAAAGATAAACAAAATGGACAAACCTTTATCTAGATTTATCAAGATTAAAAAAGAGGAAAGACTCAAATAAATAAAATCAGAAATGAAAGAGTTACACATACACATACTGTATTCAGCCGTGACATGAGCAAAAAGGAAATCCTGCCATTTGATTCAACATGGATGGACATTAAGGGCATTTTGCTAAGTGAAATTAAGCCCGAGAAAGATAATACTGTATGATATCACATACAGTGTTAGTGGTCTAAAAAAGCTGAACTCGGGGCACCTGGGCGGCTCAGTCAGTTAAGCATCTGATTCTTGGTTTTGGCCCAGGTCATGATCTCAGGGTCCTGGTATCAAGCCCCACATCAGGCTCCCTGCTCAACAGGGAGTCTGCTTCTCCCTCTGCCTCTGCTCCTTCCCCTCCCCCGCTTCTGCTCACTCTCTCTCTCTCTCAGATAAATAAAGTCTTAAAAAAATAATAAAAAAATAAAAAAAATAGGGACGCCCTGGGTGGCTCAGGCGTTAAGTGTCTGCCTTCAGCTCGGGTCATGGTCCCAGGGTCCTGGGATCGAGCCCTGCATCGGGCTCCCTGCTCTGCGGAAAGCCTGCTTCTCCTTCTCCCTCTCCCCCTGCTTGTGTTCCCTCTCCCGCTGTGTCTCTGTCAAATAAATAAATAAAATCTTAAAAAAAAAAAAAAGACATTCCCATCTTGCCCACTTTCTGTTTAAGAAACAGCTCCTGGCACAGATTTCTTCATGTTTCCTGGGGCCCACCTCGTTGGTGCTCCAAGTAGCAAGGGCTTTATAAAAGCTGGGTCATCCTTGATTTTAACTGGTGGGTTGGTTCCAAGTTAAACAGGAACACGAATTTGGACCTTCGTTATTCTAGAGGGCATCGATGCCGAGACTTAGGAAAGGTCTAGCAAATTGGTTCTGCAGAATTTCTCACTAAGCCCACCTCTTCTGTTAGTTATTTAATTGTATCACTAATATTTGGAGAGAACTTGGAATGAAGGTGAATTTTCCCTCTCCCCTCAATACAAGAAAAGGTTTTCTGAGAATAAAAGGGAACTAATTGGAAGCAAAGTTTTTGTTGCTATCACTTAAAAACTAAAATTTCATGCTAAAGAAAAGTAAATAAAAGTAAGATACACCTGAGGCCGGGATCTGCACACAAGAATGGCTAACAGGCTCATTCCGGCTCCTGCAGCTGGATTCAGTTGGAAGTTCATTCTGTAGTTGGACACCACCAGGTTTTGCTGGCCTTTGACTAACCTTCTCCATTGTTCTGCCATAGCATTCATATGTTGAATATCAGTACCCAGAGAAGAGCTAGTAAGAGGAGAAAAATGATCCAGTCTTCAGTTGACAAAGCCATTCCAATCATGAGCAGCACACATCCTAACATAGAGACAATGATGAGTTCCTGGTGCCGAATCAAGAAATTCTCTGAATGCCGAATCTCTTGTAATACGATGTTTAAATTAGGAACATGTGGCGTCCCAGGCATGGTGGAATTTTGCTAGTGGCAGGAAGAAGAGCCCAAGAATTACAAATCCTGTTTCAACTCTAACTAAAGAACTTTTCATTCTGGAAGGACACTGTTTTCAATATAAAGTTCACTTGTACTCAGTGAGCAGGACCGGTCAGACTAGGGTTCTATTGTTATCTAGTTTTCTGGGGATAATATAAAGAACACAATGGTCTAAGATAATCTAGAATACCTTCCATGAAAGATCCTCGAGAAAAGAGAATACCTAGCTTCAATTCTATGTGGATTTAGACAACTTGGGGAAGCAATCATGAATTTATTGAACAAATCCCAGTGAATTCCTTCTGAAACTGGGATATACCGTGTTTTCCTGAGGCATGCTACAGAGTGCAGGAAACAAGCTTTGGAGGTCATTCCTAAACATTTTCACTATATGGCAAGTCATTTAATACTTTATAAAAACAAATATAAATAATCCATAGAGAGTAAAATCCATTTGAACTTAAGAATCAGCAGTTAGAAAGGCGCCTGTGTGGCTCAGTCCGTGAGGCATCTGACTTCGGCTCAGGTCATGATCTCAGGGTCCTGGGATCAAGGCCGTGTTGGGCTTCCTGCTCAGCGAGGAGTCTGCTTCTCTCCTTTTCCCTCTGCCCTTCCCCCTGCTCGTGCTCTCTCTCTCAAGCATGCACTCTCTCTCAAATAAATAAAATCTTAAAAAAAAAAAAGAATCAACAATTGGAGTCACAAGCCAATCATTGACTATCTAGTGATATGTAATCACTCCACTTGGGTGAAATGTCTATACGCTTTGCCACTCTGAACTTGCTTTAAATGTAAAGATTTCTTAAGATCTCAGTGTCCGAAGGGGACTAGCTCTTAATCTTGTAGGCAGGCAAGATAGCATAGTTATTTAGTGGCCTCAGAGAGAGGAAAAGTCTCCTTGGGGCCATACTTCTACATCAGGCCATGGGGAATTGACCACACCCTCCTGGATAAGTTACCTCTCTGATCTCAGTTTCTTCATTAGTGACAATACTCACATCTCATTTGGCAACTGAGAGGATTATATTAGCATGCTCAGGAAACTCAAGGCTGTCTCTGGTAGACCTCTTTTGTGGTATACACTACCTATCTTCTCTTGCAGTTCTCAAGTTTTCTCAGGATGATCGGAACACTCATCAGAACGCTCCAAGACTTCTAGATCCCAAAGTTATCCTTGAAGACTTGTCATCGTATGACTGCTCTTATGCATTTCACCTTTTTGTCCCCAGTCTCAGTATAGAGAAATGCCTTCAACAGACTCAACAGAGATAAACTTTCAACCTACTGAGAAAATTATTTCCTTGAATTCTGCAAGATCATGATGCACCTTCAAGAAGTTTGCTGATTCCCTTTACACACTAGGATGCTTTTAACAATGTTCTTTTTTTTTTTTTTAAGATTTTATTTATTTATTTGACAGAGAGAGAGAGACAGCGAGAGGGAACACAAGCAGGGGGAGTGGGAGAGGGAGAAGCAGGCTCCCCGCAGGGCGGGGAGCCCGATGTGGGATTCAATCCCAGGACCCGGGATCGTGACCTGAGCCGAAGGCAGTCGTTTAACCGACTGAGCCACCCAGGCGCCCTAACAATGTTCTTAAAGGTTAGGACAACCTCCTAATGCAGTCTAGAGTTGTGGAAGGCGTATCAGATTAAGAATCTGAGGACAGGGTTTCAAAGTCTTTGAACACCTGCATGCTGAAATTCAGACCCATCAGCTTTATCAGCCCTGCCTTCCAACAGCTTGGTCTGGTAGAGGGCAACAGTTATTTAAATCTGTGCAATAAAGTTTTATTGGTGTGACTCTAGACTGACACAGGTGAATGGATGGAGTGATGACTGGGAACAAACAGGAACAGCCTCCTAGGAACTCATGAGTTTCGTCCCAGAATGACATGCATTACTCTACAGATTAAGCAGAGAGATAAAGTAAAATCATGGTGGGAAGCTGCATTTTCAAGAATCCTGTGCAAACATCCAGAAAAATGATAGTATAGTCATTTAAAAACAAAAACAAAAACAAAAACAACAACTCCAAGTTTACTTACCTGGTATAAAAAGAGGTTTTCAAAGCAAAGATTCAGAAGCAGTTTCATGAATAAGTAGCTTTCAAAACAACAACAAAAAAACCCCTCAAAGTCAGAAAAACGCCACCCTTTTTCTTTTCTTTTTTTTTTTAAAGCCAGGGGATCATCTTTTTTTTCTTTTTAAGATTATTTATTTATTTATTTGAGAGAGAAAGAATGAGGCAGAGAGAGCATGAGAGGGGGGAGGGTCAGAGGGAGAAGCAGACTCCCTGCCCGGAGGGGAGTCCAAGGCGGGACTCGATCCCGGGACTCCAGGATCATGACCTGAGCTGAAGGCAATCTCTTAACCAACTGAGCCACCCAGGTGCCCCCCCCCTTTTTTTTTTCTTTTTTAAAGACTGTATCCATTTATTTGAGAAAGAGAGAGACAGAGACACAGAGAGAACGAGCATGACCCAAGCCGAAGGCAGACGCCTCACCGACTGAGCCACCCAGACACCCCTCTTTCTTTTCTAAGTAGGCTCTTGATTAGACAATACAACAGGGATTTGCAAGAGGAAACCCGTCATTGCACCTTGGATTAGAATTTTTCCTAATCAAGTCCATGATGTTAGTGGCCCGTCTATAAACTCCCTGTACAGGGAGCCCAACCCGGGGCAGGATCCCAGGACCCTGGGATCATGACCTGAGCCGAAGGCAGACGCTACTGAGCCACCCAGGCATCCCAAGAAATCATTTTCAAAAGCTGTGAACAAATACTAATTAGTTACTGAATAAGAAATTTTAAATATATTTTTTAAATTTACTTATTTTTTTCTTCACCCAACATGGGGCTTGAACTCAACCATGAGAACAAGAGTCACACACTCTACTAACGGAGCCAGCTAGGCGCCCCTGAAATATCCTTAAATATATACACTTAGCTGTTTTATTCTGTTTTGGTGGGTTTTTTTGTGGGGTTTTTTTGTTGTTTTTTTGGGGGGTTTTTTTGGTTTTGGTTAGTAATTGTAACCCCTTATCTTTTCATTTTGTTTTACCTGCTCTAAATTTGCTGAAGTGAGAGGCACCTGGGTGGCTCAGCCAGTTAAGCGTCTGCCTCTGGCTCAGGTCATGATCCCAGGGTCCTGGGATCGAGCCTCAAGTTGGGCTCCTTGCTCAGTGGGGAGTCTGCTTCTCCCTCTCTCTCTGCCCCTCCCCCTGCTTATGCTCTCTCTCTCTGTAATAAATAAAATCTTTTTAAAAAATTGCTTAAGTGAAATACACCGAAAGAAGGCTAATTGCAAACTACCTCATAGTTCAATTCTCCCTACAAAATGCTTGATTTTAGCCATTTATTAAAGAGTATGTACTTTTAAAAGACAGGTGTTTATTATGAAAAAGAAATTTCGGGGCACTTCGGTGGCTCAGCCGTTAAGCGTCTGCCTTCGGCTCAGGTCATAATTCCCAGGGTCCTGGGATCGAGCCCCACATCGGGCTCCCTGCTCCACGGGAAGCCTGCTTCCCCCTCTGCCTGCCGCTTCCCCTGCTTGTGTTCCCTCTCTCTGTCTCTGTGAAATAAATAAATAAATAAATAATTTTTAAAAAATTTCATGAGAGAAAACTGGAAAAACAGAACAAGAATAAAGAAAAACCTATCATGCATAACAAAGTCTAGCAGGAAATGCACCAAAATGTCAATCACAATTAGGATTGGAGGGGCACTCAAAAAACAAGAATTACCCTATCTTTTTATAAATTCGTTTTTAAAGATTTTTTTTTAAAGATTTAACTGGCACAGAAGTAGCATAACATCCTTGAATTACTAATTGTATACATAATTACCTTCAAATTACAGTACTGAGCTGTAGCTGAGCTTTATTTTTTATTTTATTTTTTTAAGATTTTATTTATTTATTTGACAGAGAGAGACACACACACAGTGAGAGAGGGAACACAAGCAGGGGGAGTGGGAGAGGGAGAAGCAGGCTTCCCGCTGAGCAGGGAGCCCGATGTGGGGCTCGATCCCAGGACCATGGGATCATGACCTGAGCCGAAGGCAGAGGCTTAAAGACTGAGCCACCCAGGTGCCCCTCTTTTTATAAACTTTTAAGTAAAAGAATCCAGAATACTCAAGTTACTCTCTGGAAGAGCCCTCATTTTCACCATGGGACCGTGGGGGTGGGGTGGAGAATCAAAGCCCCAAAGGCTACCTGGTGCCAAAACATTTAAAAACAATGCCAAGAAATCACCTTTAGGAAAGATCAGGAGAGGACTGTCTTGTCTGGTGGCCCTATTGTGAAGAAAATCCTCATAGTCCTATAAGGACCAACTTCAACCTCCTACACAATAGGGCACCTGGGATAACTTTCCCCTTTGATAAATTCAGAAGGTACGTATTTTTGAAGTCTCTGGTAACCTTTATTCTGAGTCACCAGAAAAGTGAAATAAACTAAATTCAAACATTTCAAACATTTCTGAAAAGGGCTCCAGTTAAGATACTCACTATAGGGGCGCCTGGGTGGTTCAGTCATTGAGCGTCTGCCTTCAGCTCAGGTCATGATCCCAGAGTCCTGGGATCGAGCCCCGCATCGGGCTCCCTGCTCGGCGGGGAGCCTGCTTCTCCCTCTCCCACTCCCCCTGCTTGTGTTCCCTCTCTCGCTGTGTCTCTCTCTGTCAAATAAATAAAATCTTAAAAAAAAACAACAAAAAACTATATTTCTCCAATACTTTTATTTATTTTTTTAAAGATTTTTTATTTATTCATTTGTCAGAGAGAGAGAGCACAAGCAGAGGGAGAAGCAGTCTCCCCGCTGAGCAAGGAGCCCGATGCGGGCCTCGATCCTAGGACCCTTGGATCATGACCTGAGCTGAAGGCAGACGCCCAACAACTGAGCCACCCAGGCGCCCCTCTCCAATACTTTTAAAGTTCAGAATATTCTGAGGACCAACAGCCATTATGATACTTTCTAAGCAAAAGGATCTATCTTCACATGAAGGAAAACTTTGTTTCAAAGTAAAAGTACAACAAAACAAAAAAACTCTTCTGAATAACACCAAAGCATTTTGTAAGAAAATTTCCTTACACTTACCTGTTATAAAAAAATTAGCTGTTAGGCAAGGAATTAGAAGATATTTCAAGAAACAGGCAAGATACCTTTGAACCATCTGAAACGACCTCTTTCTGCAGAGAAGAAATGAAACAGGTACCTCTTCTCCACCTTTAATTTTTTTAAATACATGGGATGGATTGTCATTAATTATAATAACGTGGATTTTCAGAGACACCCACGTTGACAACTCAGATATGTATTTTTCCCCCTAATTAAGCTTGTGGTTTCGTGCTCTTTTTTTTTTTTAGATTTTTTAAAATTTATTTGAGAGAGACAGAGATAGTGAGAGAGAGAGAGAGAGCACAAATGGGGAGGAGAGGGAGACGCAGGCTCCCCACAGAGCAGGGAGCCCGATGCGGGACTCGATTCCAGGACCCTGGGATCATGACCTGAGCCGAAGGCAGACGCTTAACCGAGTGAGCCACCCCGGCGCCCTCGTGCTTTTCTTTAAGTGGTGAAGGATCTCATGAATAGGGCCTGTGAGCAATATTGGTTACTATGGGGCAGTGGTTCTCAATCCTGTTGCCCAGAAGAATGAACCACCTAAGGAGCTTTAAAATAAATGAATGAATGAATGAATGAATGAATGAATGAATGGTACTTCTGCTCTGCTCCAAACCACCTGACTGATAAGAATTTCCAGGGGCCACGTCCTGCATCAGAAGAAATTAAAAGCTCCCAGGTTGTTCTAAAGCTCAGACAAAGGGGCACCTGGGTGGCTCAGTCGTTGTGTCTGCCTTGGGCTCAGGTCATGATCCTGGGGTCCTGAGATCGAGCCCCGCATCGAGCCCCGCATCGGGCTCCCTGCTCCACGGGAAGCTTGCTTCTCTCACTACCCCCTGCTCGTGTTCCCTCCCTCGCTGTGTCTCTCTCTGTCAAATAAATAAATAAAATCTTTAAAAAAAAATAAAGCTCAGTACTGTAATTCGAAGGTAATTATGTATACAATTAGAAAATAATACATGGATGTTATGCTACTTCTGGGCCAGTTAGAAACTGTAACTGCCTCCTTATTTGATTTCACCTGATGTTATTTTTTTTTTAAAGATTATTTATTTATTTGCCAGAGAGAGAGAGAGAGCTAGAGAAGAGAGAGAGAGAGGGCACGAGAGAGCACAAGCTAGGGGAGCAGCAGGACTCACTGAGCAAGGAGCCTGATGCAGGACTCGATCCTAGGACCGGGGGGGGGGATCATGACCTGAGCCGAGCCCATGTGTCCCACCTGATGCTCTTTTGATGCAGCTGTTACTTCTAAATGAAGGCTGCTTCTCAGCGATTGGATGGTTCTCCAAGCGTCCTGAGCAGCATCGGTATCACCTGGGAGCTTGTGAGAACTGTAAATTATCCATGTCCATTTAGACCAACTGAATCAGGAACTCTGGACGTAGGGTTCAGCAACCAGGTTTTAATAAGCACTTTATTATTATTATTATTAATTTGAATTCCAGTGTAGTTAACATAGTGTTATATTAGTTGCAGGTGTATAATACAACAACAACAATTCCATATGTGGCCCTACGATCATCACGACAAGTGCGCTCCTTAATCCCCATCACCTATGTCACCCATCCCCCCACCTACTTCCCCTCCGGCAACTACCAGTGTGTTCTCTGTAGTTAATAGTCTATTTTTTTGTTTGTTCTTTTTTTATTTGTTCATTTCTTTTTTTCTTAAATTCCACATATGAGTGAAATCATACGGTATTTGTCTTTCTCTGACCGACTTATTTCACTTAATACTCTCTAGATCCATCCATGTTGTTGCAAATGGCAAGATTTCACTCTTTTGGATGGCTAATATTCCGTTGTATTTATATACCACTTCTTATTTTAATAAGCACTTTTATGCACCTTCCAGGCCAGGGATGAGGGAAATATTTGGGAGTGGCTGAGCTTTATGGAACATTTGTCCTGAAATAATGACTAAAGGTCATATCAATGACTTTTGTTAGAGGACAAACACAGACACCTGTTGGTCTGTACACATCTCTCGTGAGGTGCGGAGTGGGAAGGGCAATCCTTCCCCCTTTCCTTAAAACAGGGCCCACCCGACGTACTATTTTTACACGCCGCTTTTTTTCACTTGACAATATATCCTGAAGATCACTAATAGCTATATGCAGAGTTCTGCCTCAAGAAAACTTTACTGTTCTCAGGGTGCCTGGGTGGCTCAGTCCTTAAGCGTCTGCCTCTGGCTCAGGTCATGATCCCGGGGTCCTGGGATCGAGCCCCGCATCGGGCTCCCTGCTCGGCGGGAAGTCTGCTTCTCCCTCTGCCACTCCCCCTGCTTGTGTTCCCTCTCTCTGTGTCAAATACATAGATAAAATCTTTTTTTTTAAAAAGAAAACTTTACTGTTCTTGATTAAAATTTATTAAGATTGTGAGGCTATATCGTTCCCTTCTTGATAGATATTGGTGTTGTTTCCATTACTTTGCTGTTATAAAACTATTGCTATCAATAGACTTGAGCATGTGCCATTTCATATTTTTGCCAGTAGATTCTTAGAAGTGGATCACTGAGGGGCGCCTGGGTGGCTCAGTTGGTTAAGCGACTGCCTTCGTCTCAGGTCATGATCCTGGAGTCCCAGGATCGAGTCCCGCATCGGGCTCCCTGCTCGGCGGAGAGTCTGCTTCTCCCTCTGACCTTCCCCCCTCTCATGCTCTCTCTCTCTCTTTTTTTTTAAAGATTTTATTTATTTATTTGAGAGAGAGAGAATGAG
>NC_138373.1:24842283-24947230 GCF_054177405.1 Leptonychotes weddellii
AAAAAAAAACCACAAAATAGAAACCCAAAACCAATGAGTATCTTTATTTTTTGCCTGTGTCTTTGTGCTTTTAGAATCATACCAAGGCAGGGGCACCTGGGTGGTTCAGTCGTTAAGTGGCTGCCTTCAGCTCAGGTCATGATCCCGGGGTCCTGGGATCTAGCCCCGCATCCGGCTCCCTGCTCAGTGGGAAGCCTGCTTCTCCCTCTCCCACGCCCCCTGCTTGTGTTCCCTCTCTCGCTGTGTCTCTCTGTCAAATAAGTAAATAAAATCTAAAAAAAAAAAAAAAGAATAATACCAAGGCAGCTTTTCGAGAGACAAGCTTTACTGAATTAAAGTCTATGGGTTTGTTTAAATTTTTTCCCCTCTGAATCACAAAAGTTTTGGTTCTCATAGAAATTTGGAAAATAGGGCACTGGGTGGCTCAGATGGTTAAGTGTCTGCCTTCGGCTCAGGTCATGATCCCAGGGTCCTGGGGTCGAGTCCCGCATCAGGCTCCCTGCTCCTTGGGAGCCTGCTTCTCTCTCTCTCTCTGTGTCTCATGAATAAATAAATAAAATCTTAAAAAAAAATTTGGAAAATAAAGAGATAAAAATAAGACTCAAGCATTTCCACCCTACGAAAATAATCAGAATCAAAAACACAAGAAATAACAAGTGTTGGCGAGGATGTGGAGAAAAAGGAACCCTCGTGGGATCCTTGGTGGGAATGCAAACTGGTGCAGTCACTGTGGAAGACAGACAATATGGAGTTTCCTCAAAAAATAAAAAATAGAACTACCCTATGATCTAGTAATCACACTACTGGGTATTTACCCGAAGAATATGAAAACACCAATTTGAAAAGATATTTGCACCGCTGTGTTTATTGCAGCATGATTTACCATAGCCAAGATAGGGAAGCAACCCAAGTGTCTATCCATAGATGAACGGATAAAGAAGATGTGGTACATATAGACAAGGGAATATTACTCAGCCATAGAAAAGAATGAAATCTTGCCATTTGCAACAACATGGATGAAGCTAGAGGGTATAATGCAAAGTGAAATAAGTCAGTCAGGAAAGGACAAAATACCATATGACCTCACTCCTATGGGGAATTTAAGAAACAAAACAAACACGCAGAGGAAAAAAAACGGACAAACAAAAAAGCAGACTCTTATAGGGAACACACTGATGGTTACTACAGGGGAGGTGGGTGGGGGGATGGGTGAAACAGGTGATGGGGATGAAGAGCACACTTGCCATGATGAGCGCTGCGTAGAGAATTACTGAATCACTATATTGTATACCTGAAACTAATATGACACTGTATTTTAATTACACTGGAATTAAAATTAAAAAGATAATCAGTATTGCATTTTGATACTTTTCATTCAGCCTTCCTATCTCTTTTTCCTTCTCCCTCCAGAGAGCCCCACGTATGTATGTGTATTGGGTATGTGCGTAAAGACCTGCTTATACACGGCTCTTGCTCATTTGTGCAGTCTCATTATAAAGGTAGGATTATACTGCAGCTCTCTGCTTTTAAAAGTATTTTTATTTTTTTAAAAAAATTTTATTTATTTATTTGACAGAGACAGAGATAGCGAGAGCAGGAACATAAGCAGCGGAAGTGGGAGAGGGAGAAGCAGGCTTCCCGCCAAGCAGGGAGCCTGATGCGGGACTCGATCCCAGGACCCTGGGATCACGACCTGAGCCGAAGGCAGACGCTTAACGACTGAGCCATCCAGGAGCCCTTAAAAGTATTTTTAAATGGCCATTAAATATTCTTGAAAAATATTCCCTGAGATCAAGAGTAGCGTGTTCTACGGATTGAGTCAGCCAGGCACCCCAAACTACCATTTTACTGTTGGAAACTTAGGCTGTTTCTAGGTTTCTGCTCTTTGTTAGTGATCCACGTTGTGTATAAACCTTGTCTGAGCATCTTATTTTCTTAGAGCTATTCCCTAGGAATAGCTAGATCAGAGAACGTGCTGGATCTGAGGATTCACTGTTCTGTTTTTTGGGGTCTCATGAGCTGGAGAAAGCACTCACATTCAGATGCTCCTCTCTATGTGTAGAGTTACTTTACCTTCTAGTCATAGAAGATACCCGCTTCTGTCGCACAGAAGAAGAAATCATTTTACTTACCAAACATTTGTAGCAAGCCTTTGTCAATAGACCAGGATGAACCCAAGGACGTGGTTAGATTGAGACCAGCACTGGGGGCACAGTTCTTTGGTATGCATAGCTCCCCCTTTGGAAATGAACCGATTTCTGACTCCATTCCATTCTGTTATATCCCCTCATCTTTCAGCACATTCAACTGAGGCACCTTTCCAAAGGATTTATAATTTTGGTTATTTTTAATATGTTAATTGAGGAGAGTATGACGTTAGTATGTCTCTTTTTTTTTTGAGAGAGAGATAGAGCATGAGTGGTGGGAGAAGAGCAGAGGGAGAGAGAGAAAGAGAATCCTTTTTTTTTTTTAAAGATTTTATTTATTTATTTGAGAGAGAGAATGAGAGAGAGCAAGCACATGAGAGGGGGGAGGGTCAGAGGGAGAAGCAGACTCCCTGCCGAGCAGGGAGCCCGATGCGGGACTCGATCCAGGGACTCCAGGATCATGACCTGAGCCGAAGGCAGCCGCTCAACCAACTGAGCCACCCAGGCGCCTGAGAGAAAGAGAATCTTAAGCAGGCTCCAGCACAGAGCCAGACTAAGGGCTCAATCTCAGGACCCTGAGATCATGACCTGAGCTGATAGCAAGAGTCAGAGGCTTACCCAACTGAACCACCCAGGCGCCCTGACATTAGTATCTTTGATGATGGTCCCAATGCCTCAGTCATCTGTCATATTGGCAGCACATTATTCTGTGCAAAGGATCCTTGCAGATGATGGAGTTTACCAGTTATAGTGGTAGAGTTTGGGTACAAAAGTTCTGATATTGAGAACAGATTTTCCTGACTTGTTACTTATAATGGACCTTTCATGACAAGTTGGGTTTTCCTCTGTGCATATTGACTGGGAAAGTCCTCGAAGGCAAAAGCACTTCTCCTAGGTTTATATGGGTTATTTTATCCTCTGTCGCTCATGGGAGAGCCTTGGAAGGAAGGTCTATTTCTACCCTATGTTTGGGAGAGTCAGAAACCCATACTCCCCGAGTGGGCAAGCCTTAATTGAATACCTATTCCGTGTCAGGCAGGTCCATGCTGGGCGTTCAAGAGGACAGACCCAGGCGTTGCCTGGAGGAGCTCGCTCCTGTGGGGGGACAGTGAACTCATTGTGGGGCAGCTGGATGGCCCGACGCCTCAGGTTTTCACAGAAGGAGGCAGATGGAGATTGACCATCATGTCAAAAGGCATTTGAATCTGGCCTCTCCTAATTCTTGGTTCTTAGCTTCTCTGATCTTCCATTACTTCCTGTGACAGGGGGACATCAGGGGGTCTGAGGTTGGGATAAGATCACGTGTCTGGTGCCCTTAACACGCAATAGCTGGTAAGCCATGATGTCACCTTTGTTACTATTATTTCTACTAGGGCTTAGCTGTGGAGATGGCAGGGGTCTGGGGTTCCACTCTCAGAAGTAGTTATGACTCAAAATCAACAGAAATTGCGGACTAGCTGGATAGGCCAGCGCCAGGGACCAAGGAGAATAAACATCTCTTTGCAGTACTGAGCTCCTGCGGATTTGTACCTCCGCGCCTCACTTGGACCCTCACAGCCTTACAGCCCTGGGGCAGATGCAGATGAGATGCCCCAGGCGGGAAGGGGATGGGGTGTGGGCTGTGCTCCCACACCTCTGCAGCCTCACCCCCTCATCCCCACCATGCCAGCTCTGTCTTGGGCCAATCTTGGACGGCCTCAGTTTCCCTAATACGGTGGTGTGGTGGTGAGGGTGGGGGTGGCTGCAGAGGAGGGTTGATTTCGAGGGGGTATCAGGAGCGCCAAGTTTCCTGCATTTAGAATGTTTAAGGGGCCGCCTGGCTCAGTCGGTAGAGTGAGCGACTCTTGACCTTGGGGTTGTGGGTTCCAGCCCCATACTGGGTATAGAGATGACTTAATAAAGTAAAATCTTTTTTTTTTTAAGATTTTATTTATTTATTTGAGAGAGAGAGTGAGAGAGAGAGAGAGCACAAGAGGGGGGAGCGGGAGAGGGAGAAGCAGGCTCCCCGCTGAGCAGGGAGCCCGATGCGGGACTCGATCCCGGGACTCCAGGATCATGACCCGAGCCGAAGGCAGTCGCTTAACCAACTGAGCCACCCAGGCGCCCAATAAAGTAAAATCTTAAAACAAACAAACAAAACAAAAAACCAACAAACTAAACTAAAATGTTCAAGATCAGTTCAGTTCCTCCCCCTTCCCCCGCCACGGCCCCCAAGTCTTGTCTTCCTCTCGGACGTCCAGGTGAGCGCCGGGAGGGGGCTGCAGTAGTACCAGCAACCGAGCACCTTTGTTGCACGCCTACTCCTGGACCGACCCGCGCCCTCCCTCTGTCGTTCTCCCCAAGTCCCAGTCCGGCACATCTGGAGCGGGATTCTCCCTCCCGCCCGGCGCGCCCCTGCCCATTCGGGGGGAGCCCGCGGCGGAGGTCCGGGAGCGCCCGCCCCGCCTGCCCGCGGGGCCGGAGGCGGGGCCGGGCGGGGCCGGGCGGCGGGGAGGGGGTGCGGGGCTCCGAGACGACACCGCGGCCCGAGCTGCCGGCACCTGCAGCCGTCGGATGGGTCCGCTGCCTCTGAGCCCGCCCGCAATGCTGCGGCCGCCTCTGCTCCTTCTGCTCCTGTTGCTGTTGGGACCCGGACTCGGGCCCAGCGCTGGTGAGTGAGTGAGGAGGGGGGCCCCCCGGAGGAACGGGGAGCCCTGCCTTCCCGTCCCTCTGCAACCCCTCCAACTCATCAGCCTCTCCCCCGCCTCCCGGGGCCCCGGGAGCCCCCGGCCCTCCTTTCCCGCCCCTCTGATGCATTCTTTACCAGGTTTCCAGGAACCCTGTCCCCCAGCCTCACCGCCCCCCCCTCCAAGGCACCCTCCAGTCACCTGTCCCTGAGGTCTAAGGTAGGGCTACGGGGGGGGACACCTGGGAGGGGCAGGTGAAGAACAGAAGGTGGCTTTCTCACCTGCCCCTGGCCATCACCCTTAGAGAGGTCTCCTCAGCACCCGACTATTTCTGGGGTGTACAGACACACCCACTCGCAGGGAAATATAGGGATACACCACAAGCAGGGAGACACGGAGGCACAGGACACCTTCAGCCTCACCTGGGCACTCAGGTGTAGGGTTCACGGACAGGTTCACACCGGGACACAGGCAAAGAGACCTCGTAGGGAACACACATATGCACACATAAAGCTCAGGCAGACCAGACAGCCCGACGTGGATACACACACACACACACACACACACGCACGCACGCTCAGGCCCATGGGACACCGGGACAGCTTTGGCACTCCCAAGTAGAGGCTGTCGCGGGCAGACAGAGCAAACAGACCCCAGAATGACCTGCCTCACCTAAGTTGATGCAGAGGGAGTGTTTTCCTTGGTTCCAAACTCAGTGCTGGGCGGCTGCCCCATGCCTTGGTTCTCTGGAGGGCTGTGCCCAGGACCCTGAGATTGCCAGAGTGTGGTCAGGTCGGGGTGGGGACCTCTGGGGACAGCTTTGGGGCATGGAGTTAGGACTGGGGCCATTTCAGGTATGCTTACACAGGGAGTGTTCCATGGGGCTTGGTGGGTCCGGAGGTCAAGGGACCTTTTCTGGAAGCTTACTGTGTGCCAGGGGATCTGGAGTTGTCTACAGCAGAAATCTGCCCTCAAAGAGCTCCCAGTTGAGAAGGTCACTCCCAGGGGTGCCTGGGTGGCTCAGTCGGTTAGGCATCTGCCTTCAGCTTCTCCTTCTCCCTCTTCCTGCTGCTCCCCCCACTTGTGCTCTCTCTCTGTCAAATAAATAAATAAAATCTTTAAAAGAGTTAAATAGAGGGTCACTCCCATAAGCAGACAGCTGCACAGCGTGGTAAAGACCCCTATGGTCACCTGGGGGCAAGGCAGATTATAGAAGGAGGTGACAGGTGAGCATGGGGTGAGGGTGTGTGCCCTGCAGCGTGTCTGTGATGGGAAATTCAACTGGAGGAGACGTTAAGGATGAGCAGGGGCTGCATGGGGGCGTTGAGAGAGGACATGGGGGTGTTGAGAGAGGGGCCCCTTCGTGCAGGGCCTCTGGGCTGTGGCAAGGCCTCTGAGCTTTATCTGGACGGTGGGAGCCACGGGATGTTTCGGGCAGACGCATGGGCAGCTGGGAGCCGCACCTGGCCAGTTCTGGGAGAGCGAGGACTGGTCACCCAGAGAGGAAGGCGAAACCTTTAACTGGTTTCTATGTTTTCTTTCTATTTAACTCATCTCTATTCCCCCACCCCCACAAATATGATACTTTTTCCACCGAGAAAAAACAACAATGGGTTTAATTTTGGCTCTTCAAAAAAGTCAGGGTGATGAACACTTGTTTTAAAAAAATTTTTTTAAGGATTTTATTTATTTATTTGACAGAGAGAGAGAGCACACACAAGCAGGGGGAGCAGGAGAGGGAGAGGGAGAAGCAGGTTCCCCGCTGAGCAGGGAGCCCGATGCGGGGCTCCATCTCAGGACCCTGGAATCATGACCTGAGCCGAAGGCAGACGCTTCACGGACGGAGCCACCCAGGCGCCCTGAAAACTTGTTTTAGATGAAAAGCGATGAGACCTTATGGGCAGATGCAATGCACAGACCTGGCCTGGCTCCTCCGTCCCCAAGCGGTGGAGAGTGGACACCCAGGAATCAGACAGGGCTCCGTGTGAGTGTCTGCTCCGGGCCTCGGCGGCCCTGTGCATCTTCAAGCCTCAGGCTCCCCAGCCATAAATGGGATAACAGCTGCCCGCAAGACAAGGAGGCTATGCTGTTGACAATAGGAGATGCCTGTCAACTGGGGAGCACGGTGCTTGGTATGGGGTGAGGTTCAAGTGATCACACTCCTTACTGTTACTCTGTTTGGTTTTTTGGACCAATGCCAGAGAGCAGACTCCTTTGTTACCTTCACCGGAAGGATTATTGGATGTCCCGGGCACAGTGGGTTTGGAGGGCCCTGACCTCAAGCAGTGGCCCCATTGGTGCCTCTCAGCTCTGTCACCTTGGCAGGCCCCCTTCCCTTGCCCTTATTGGGTGAAAAGGAAGGTGCACCGGTTTGGAGGTCAGAAGCCTGGGTCGGAGCCCCCCAAGAAGATCAGGTTCTTGTTGGCTGTGTGACTGTGGGGGTCGTCCTTGGTGCTCCGGTCTCCTCTTCCTCACCTGTGAAATGTAGGGGGTCCAGTCACCCCTCCTGTGCATTGCTGTGTGTCAGAGATGCACTGGGATGCAGAACAGGTGGCTGGGCTCAGGCCGCAGGGCCTCCCTGTGTGGGAGGAAGCCGTGCGTGGGCAGTGAAAATAAGAGAAGATGCAAAAGGCCCCGAGCCCGAGTCTGGAGGGGCACGGTGGGGGGCAGGGGAGATCCATGGACAGGAAAGCCCCTGCAGGGGAGCCTGGTGGCATGGACCCTGTTTAGCTCATCTCTGTTACCCAGTGCCCAGCACAGGCAACTGGACAGACATTTGATTCGGGACTAGCAGTCTGACGAGGAGTAGACGAGGGCAGGAGATTGGAAATCAGGACATTCCAGGAAGCGGGGCCAGCCTTTGCAAAGGCGCAGTGGTGCGACCTTTGGGATGCCGCGGCTCGGTGACTTGTTTTCTCTTTCAGGGCTGCCTTGGAGACATGAATAGTAGAGGCGGGCATGTGCCAGGGGCTTTACATGCATGATGCTGTTTCATCCTCCCTATTGTATAAACAAGGAAACCAAGGCACAGAGAGGTTGAGTAAGTTGTTCAAGGTCACACAGCGAGGAAGTAGGAAGAGCGGGATTCAAACCCAAACAGTCATCCAAGCCCTTCCCACATTAGTGCCCTTCCCCAAGCCCTGCCCTGCAATCTCTGACCTTTGTTTCCCTCTAGCTTCCCAGAGGTCACATGTGCACCGGCGTGGGCTTCTAGAACTGGCAGGGACCATGAACTGTGTTGGCAGCCGCAGCCCCCTGTCCTACATAAGCTATGGCTGCTATTGTGGCGTGGGAGGCCATGGCCAGCCCCGCGATGCCATCGACTGGTGAGTGCATGCTTGGGCCCGGGCTTAGAAGGTCCCCCACCCCCTGGGGTAGTTAAGGCCTCTCTAAGGAAATACGCACAACCGAGGTTTCTGTTTGGACTAGCAAGATCCTAGCACGCAGTACAACCTGGCAGGCAGAGGGCCTCCTGGGTGACGGGGCCACTGAGGACACACCTCGGGTGTCACAGCTGCCCCCCCGCCCCCAGCCTGGCCATGCAATGAATTACTTGGGCTGAAAAAAGAACATAGGCTTGATCAGACATATTATGCACCAGGAACCGTTCTGAGAAGCCCTCTCAGTCCTCACAACAACCCCATTTCAGAGATGAGGACACTGAGGCAGGAGAGATTAATTTGTCTGGGGCCACAGAGACAGTGAGGGGTGGGGGCTGGGATCCGAACCCAGGCAGCCCGGCTGGATTTATGCCCCTACCCGCTGGGCTCCGCTACCATGTGAGAAATGCCCATTCTGTGCAAGGCTGAGGGTTTATTTAGATCTTCCCGGGACTTCCTTTCATTTATCCTCCGAGGTGGGCAGGACGGCTGTCCCCTGAGGCTCAGGGAGGCACGGCCACTCAGCCATTTCCACACAGCCAGTAGGAGGTGGCAGAGGGCACCATGTGATGGTCTCTTCCCTGGTTTGGAGGATTTGACTGTCCCAGACAGGTATTTGCTCAGTCTCATGCTTCCAAGTCTCCTGGGCATGGTTGCCTGCTTCCTACACATCCTCCCAGATGCAGCTCAGGCATTGACCCCTCTGGGCTCCCAGAGTCCCCCCTCCCCCACCCCTTATCCCACGTTCTAGCACTTCTCACCATGCATGTGGTGTCTGGAGGCTTGTCTGCCTCCCCCCATCAGACTGGGGGCTCCTTGAGGGCAGAGTGGCATCTGGCTGACCTCTCCCTGCCAGATCCCATTATGGGCTCTGGACACAGAGGGACTAGTAGCTGGATGGAGACCGTACCAGTGAATGAATGAATGATGGGCAGGTTTGGAGACATTTGTGGATGTTTCTCAGAATTGCTCAACAGCAAATTATCATTATTATTATTATTGAGGTCCTATTATGTAGCAGACCCTGGAGTGGACACTGGGGACACTGTGGAGAGCAGGACAGAAATGGTCCTGTCCTGACAGAGCTCTGGCCACTGCAGAGGACAGATGCTCATCAGTCTTCTCCCTAAAATGAGAGTCTCGTTATAAACCTGCCCTGAAGGGAAGGAACCCAGTTGTATGAGAGGGTGTAACCAGGAGACCGTCATTGACTGGGGAGGTCCGGAGCTGGATGACATCTTGGGATGGGAGCTGGTTCTTAGGCTGAGACCTGGAGGGAGGAAGGATGGACAGGAAGCCGTCCCACGCAAAGTCAGGAGGCAGGCGGGGCTCGGCTCACTCCCGGCACAGAGAGGAGGCAGGTGCGCGGGAGCTCAGAGACACAGAATGAGGCAGGCAGGGGCCAGGGGACGCAGCCAGGGCACACCCCACACACTGGGGCCAGCAAAATTATTTCCCAGGGTGGGGATTCTTGGGGACACAGCTTGGACCAGAAGATGCTGGCTCCCTGCGTGTCCTCACGTACCCAGAGTCCTGGCCGGGAGAGCATCCCTGCCTCCACCCAGCTGCTGGTCTGCCTGCCTGCCATCCCCAGGTGCTGTCACCAGCATGACTGCTGCTACACGCAGGCTGAGCAGGCTGGCTGCAGACCCAAGATGGAGCGCTACCCCTGGCAGTGTGTCAATCAGAGCATCGTGTGCGGTGAGTCCCCAGCAGGGCCCGCGCCTCCCCCCGCCCCCCCCCCCCCCCCGCCCCGGCCCGCCCCAGCGGCCCCGGGCGTCCCGGCTGCAGTAACTCACCGCTGCTCCCAACACTGCAGAGACCACCCCGGGGGTTACCTACTCTAAGTGATCTTTAACACGGAGCACTTACGGAAACACAAAGAAACCGGGACAAAAGCTAAAAAAGAAATGACACCAGGTATAAACAATCTCAACGTCCATCAGCTGGGGGCGTGGGTAGATTAAACCTGCGATGTATTCTTACTGTGGACGACTCTGCAGCCTGCAGAAAGGGATAAGGTAGAACCTCATGCTGACGCGAGAAGGTGTTGAGTGGAAAAGCAAACTGGAGGACGACATGTCCAGGAAAGCACAATTTTTGTTTAAAAAAAAAAAAAGAAGAAGAAGCTTGCAACAGAGTAGCATGCTTCTTTTCCGTGGCTACCTATAGATACTTCAAAGCTCAGAAAAAGGTATGTAGAGATACAGGGCGTGCTGCGGGTGGCTGTGGTCATCCCTAGACACAGGATCAGGCTGAGGCAGGGGTGGTGGAAGGCAAGTTCACGTTCCTGTAATGTTTCCCTTCCTTTACAAAAAGAATGTCTTCATTAATTACTTTTGAGCCAAAGCTTAGAAAGAAAAGGAATCCACAGCCTGAACTCTGGACGGGTGAAGTGCCCAATCTCTGCAAAGGCATCAAAACGAAATAAAATAAAAAGGTGGACAGATGGACGGGTGGGTGGGCAGACGGAGGGGCGACAGGTGAAGAAGCAGAATGTCAATGGTAGACGTGGCAAGGCAGGTGTACAGATGTTCTCTGCTATTCTTTCAGCTTTTCTGTGGGTTTGAAATTTTCCACAACAAAATGTTAGGAACCAAAAGAAAATGAAAGGAAAGAACTTAGTGGGAGAGGCCTGAGTCTCCATGTCCTCACCCCCAGCTCCAGCATGTGATCCTCTCAAGATGCAGGCCAGCTCCACCTTGGCGTGATTTGATAACCCCCCTGCACCATGGTTCTGAGGCGCCAGCCCCAAACGTCCAGTGCTAAGGACCAGACGCCATGGGCTGGGGCTGGGTTCCCCGCTGGTGAATGGGGGGATATAGAACCTGGACTGAATCTGTAATATGAGTGTTCATTTCACTGGCCCGTCTTCCCTAAGGCTGAACCAGTGGAACAAGCCCGTGTTCTAGAGACATCCTACCACTTACCATTTGGGGACCCCAGGCAAACCCCTTCCTCTCTCTGGAACACTGTGCCCTCATCTCTCAAAATAGGGCTAATAGTATTGCAGGTTGGTGTCCCCTGGGCCATGTTTGTCCTGCAAATGTCTTGCTTCACCTGCACAATGTTTAGAAAAGCAATTTGAGCCAGTATTTGAAAAGTCAAAACAGGTCACATGAAAAAAATTCTGAATTTCTGAATGTCCGGTTTTCCTTAAAAAAATTGGGGGGTCCAATATCATCAGACCTGGTAGCAACCATTGGCTGGAGCTTAGAGGGGCTGCCAATTATAGGGAGGGCCTCTCTCTCCCATCTGCCCCAGTCCCCACCATGCCCTATTGCCTCACATTGAGGCCAAGTGACAATTACCACATTTCACTTCCCTTGTGCTCTTCATTTGGTTATGGAAAAGAAATATTTCTTTTTTTTTAAAATATTTTATTTATTTATTTGAGAGGAGAGAGAGAGAGCAAAAGCAGAGGTCGGGGAGAGGGCCAGAGGGAGAGGGAGAAGCAGGCTTTCCGCCGAGCAGGGAGCCCGATGAGGGGCTCGATCCCAGGACCCTGGGATCATGACCTGAGCTGAAGGCAGACGCTTAACCAACTGAGCCAACCAGGCGCCCCTCTCTTTTAATCTTTCTAACTTTGTGGAGGAGAAAGTCTCAGTTCAGTGTTAATTTAGCTTTAACATCCCTGGAACACTTGATGATTTTATTTTTTTTAACAGAGAGAGCAGGCTCATATCCAAGAACACTTTCTGTTCATCAATTGAATTCTGCCTTAAAAAAAATTCTTCCTATTTATCTATCTACCTACCCATTTATCTACTTACCTGTCTTTACGTGCAAGCAGTATGTATTTAATGAGGATAATTGTAACAGAATCCATCCTAACTTCATTGTACATTTTACATGACCAACCACTTCTGGAGTTTAAAGAAAAATAAAACAATAATTAAAAATGTTAAATGTTGGGGCACCTGGGTGGCTCAGTCAGTTAAGTGTCCACCTTCAGCTCAGGTCGTGATCCCAGGGTCCTGGGATCGAGTCCCGCATCGGGCTCCCTGCTCAGTGGGGAGCCTGCTTCTCCCTCTCCCTCTGCGCCTTCTCCCGCTCATGCTCTCTCTTGCTCGCTCACTCTCTCAAATAAATAAATAAAATCTTTAAAAAAATGCTAAGTGTCCCTCAGGGCAACCTTACTGGTTTTTTGCTTTTTTTTTTTTAACATTACTGGTTTGTTTTTTTTTTTAACCTTACTGTTTTTTTTTTTTTTTTAAACAAAGCAGTAAGAAAAGGACTGATGCATTTATTTTTAAGATTACCTTCTGATGGATGGTATTTTCCACATACAGTTTCCTTTCAAATAAATCAAAAAGCTTATAATAAATAAATTAAAATATAAATTATATAAAATATAATTTTATAATAAATAAATTATAAAATTTTTTTAAATAAATTATAAAAAATTTTATAAAATTATATATAAAATATATATAAATATATATATAAAATATATAAAAATTATAAAAATTTTTATAAAAATTATAAAAATATATAAAAAAATTATATAAAATATAAATTATAATAAATAAATTAAAAATAGGAAGTAGGGGTGCTTGGTTGGCTCAGTCGATTGAGCATCCAAATCTTGATTTTGGCTCAGGTTGTGATCTCGGGTTTGTGGGATCGAGCCCTGTGTTGGGCTCCGCTGTGCTGGGTGTGGAGCCTGCTTGGGATTCTCTCACTCCCTCTGGCTCTGCCCCTCCCCCACTCACAGGCATATACACACTCTCTCTCTCTCTTAAAAAAAGAAAAAGAAAAGGAAGTAATGGGGCACTTGGCTGGCTCAGTTGGTGGATCATGTGACTCTTGATCTGGGGTCGTGAGTTTGAGCCCCACGTTGGGTGGGAAGATTACTTAAAAATAAAATCTTAAAAAATAACAAATATGGGAAGTAATAGTACACGTACAAGGAAGGTAAGGCTGCTGACCCAGAAACTGGTTCTGTAACTTTTTTTTTCTTTCTTATTTTTAATTGAGATAAACATAATGCAAAATTAAATATTTACAGTATAAGCTTTAGTGATATTTAATACATTCATAATGTCATCCACCACCTCTGTCTAGCTCCAAAAGATTTTCTTCCTACCCCACCCTCTCCCTCAAAAGAGCCCCACTGAGCAGTCAGTCCTCATTCCCCCTTCCGCCACCACCTGGCAACCACCAATTTGCTTTCCCTCTGTATGGATCTACCAATTCTAATTTTATAGCTATATATATAAACTGAATTCTGTTATTATATGTTATAATATATATCTCAATTGAATTCTATTATTATATATAATAATATATAACAGAATATATATTATATATAACTGTATATATTATATTACATAGAATATTAAACAGAATACATATTATATATAACATTATATAATTCATACAAATGAAGTATATATAATATTTCATATAAATGAAGTCATACAATCTGTGGCCTTTGGTGTATGGCTTCTTCCACTTAGCATCATATTTTCAAGGTTCATCCATGTGGTAGCAGGTAGCTGAACTTCATTCCTTTCTATGGCTGAGTAATATTCCCTTTGTAGGGATAGACCACATTCTGTCCATCCATTCATCCGTTGGCGGACATTGGGCTTTTTGCACCTGCTGAGTACTGGGAATAGTGCTACTCTGAACATTTGGGAACAAGTATTTGAGCATCTGTTTCCATTTCTTTGGGAGATATCACTATGAGTGGAATTGCTGGGTCATCTGGTAATTCTCTTTTTACTTTTTGAGGAACCACCAAACTTTTCTACAGAAGCTGTACTCCTTCATATTCTCATTAGCCATGTATGAGGGATCTAGTTTCTCTATAGCCTTGTCAACACTTGTTATCTTCCTGTTTGTTTTGTTTGTTTGCTTTTAGTAGAGGTGTTGAGTGTATCTCATTGTGCTTTGGGTTTGCATTTGCCTCATGACTAATGATGTTGAGCATGTTTTCATGTGCTTGTTGGCCTTTTTAATATTTTCTTTGGAGAAATGTCTATTCAAGTCTTTTGCTCATTTTTATTTTTTTATTTGTTTATATATTTTTAACATTTTTATTTTTAAGTAATCTCTACACCTGATACGGGGCTTGAACTCACAACCCCAAGATTGAGAGTCACACGCTCTACCGACTGAGTCCACCAGGCACCCCTTTGCTCATTTTTAATTGGGTTGTCTTTTTATTATTGAGTTATAAGAGTTCTTTATATATTTTGGATTCTAGACCCTTATCAGATATGTGATTTGCAGACGTTTTCTCCCATTTTGTAGGCCGTCTTTGCATTTTATTGATAACATCTTGGATGCACATATCTATTTTGTCTTTCGTTGATTGTGTATTTGGTGTCCTAAGAATCCACTGCCAGATCCTATGTCATGAAGACTTACCCCTCTTTTCTTCTAACAGTTTTATAATCTGAACTCTTACATTTAGGTCACTGATCCACTTTGAGTTAATGTTTGTATATAGTATGAGGTAGGGATCCAACTTAATTCTTTCGCATGTGTATATCCAGTTGTTCTAGCATCATTTGAGACTCATTTTTTCTCCATTGAATAATCTTAGTACCCTTGTTGAGATTCACTTGGCCCTAGATGGATGACTTCCCTGGGCCTCAGTTTCCTTACCTGGAAGATGGGTATTGCAAAGATGAAAAAAGTGTTTATAACATGATAAACAGATTGGACTGGGTTGTTACTCTTTCCCTTCCCTTCTCCTCCAGCTGTCAGCCTGATCTGAACCTCTCTCTGACCTCCACTACCTCCATTAGAGAGAACAGAGGATCTGGCATGACTCTCCATTAAACCCACCACTCCTGCACTCTAGGGAAGGAAGACGTCATAAGGGTTACCGGAAGGATGGTCTTAGATATTCTTGGACTCTCAGCTGTATCTCCTTAGCATGAAGTAGCAGTTGGTATAAGAGCAAAGCTGAATTAATATGGAGACATAATATCAATTTTTAGGACCCAAAGTGTCCCAGACATGGTCTTGTCCAGCTCTCTCATTTAGAGTTGGGGAAACTGAATGAAGCTCAGGGAAGGAAGTGACTCGCTTAATGTGGTGGTCATGTGCCCACTCCTGGGCGCATCCCCTGCCCACAGACTGCCCCCAGACTGTCCAGCCCCAGGGTGGGCAGAAAGGAGATGAAATGGGGCTTGACTGGGAAATCGGTTGAAGTTCTCTCCCTTGTCCCTTCAACTGCATGTTCGGCTTGCCGCTAAGCATGCGAAGGCGATGTCTGTAAACTATTTATTGGTGTGTCTGCTGGTGGAGTTCATGCCTGTTTACAGAACTGGCCTCTCTGAACCAAACGAAAAGAACCAAAATATCTATTCTGCATTTGTTTTTGGCTAAAAATATTCTCTTCTTCTGTTTGGAGATACTCTGAACATAGCCGTTTACCTAATTACAGGTGTTGCCCATTTTCCATTTATGGGCCTGACTTAAATATATTAAAAAAATTTTAAAGCCTATGATAATATTTACTGGAAGGTCTTTATTTTAAGCTTAATCCTTGGGGGCTGTTTTTTCCTTTTAAGTTTTTATTCTTGAATAACATGATGCTGTTGCGTTCCTGAGGCTATGGAGTGGTGAGACCATGTCTTGCTTTTCAAAGAAACTTTCTGGGGCGCCTGGGTGGCTCGGTCAGTTAAGCATCTGACTCTTGATTTTGGCTCAGGTCATAATCTCAGGGTTGTGAGATCAAGCCCTAAATCAGGCTCCGTGCTGAGTGTGGAGCCTGCTTAAGACTCTCTCTCCCTCTGCGCACCCCTACCCTCCCTCACTCTCTTTCGAAGGAAGGAAGGAAGGAAAGAAGGCAGGAAGGCAGGAAGGAAGGCAGGCAGGCAGGCAGGAAGGAAGGAAGGAAGGAAGGAAGGAAGGAAGAAACTTTGGGTTGGAGCACAAGGTCAGTATAGGTGTTGGGTCAGCTGATTCTGGGCTGGAATCCTGGTTCCCCTCCCTGCTTAGTGTTGTGATCTTGGACAAGTTACTAAATCCCTCTGAGCTCTGCTTTCCTCATCTGTAAAATGAGAATAATAAAATTTAGGTGCCGGGTTTGTATGAGGATTGGAAACAGCGTATGGCTATCCTGTCGTCCTCCCAGCAGATATTATTGAGAATCTATTCTGTGTCAGGCTCCATGCTAGGTTTTGGGCAAGATGGAGAAACAAGGTTCTGTAGTCTAAAAGGAGGAGGGTGGGATTATAGTGTCTGTGCTCATTGCTGTTATAAGTACTGGGTTGGAAAATAAAGTAGGTGAAGCATCATACCTGCTACAACGTGGATGAATCTTGAGAACGTGATGCTAAGAGAGAGAAGCCAGACGCAAACGGTCACATGCTGTGTGACTCCATTTTTATGAAATGTCCAGAATAGGCAAATCCATGGAGATGGAAAGCAGATTAGTGGTTGCCCGAAGAGATCAGTGGGACTCAGGTGAGGGGAAATGGGGAGTGACTTCTTTTTTTTTTTTTAAAGATTTTATTTATTTATTGGAGAGAGAGAGAGTGAGAGAGAGCATGAGAGGGGAAAGGGTCAGAAGGAGAAGCAGACTCCCCACCGAGCGGGGAACCTGACACGGGGCTCGATCCCGGGACTCCAGGATCATGACCTGAGCTGAAGGCAGTCGCTTAACCAACTGAGCCACCCAGGCGCCCCAATGGGGAGTGACTTCTTAATGGGTATGAAGTTTCTTTTGGAGTGATAGAAATATTTTGGATCTAGAGAGGAGTGATGGTTGCACAACACTGTGAGGGTACTAAATGCCGCTGACTTGTGCACGTTAAAATGGTAAATTTTGTTTTGGGAATTTCACCGCAATAAAAAAATGCAGGGGAGCAAGGTAAGGGATACTCTTTTATATAGAATGGTCTGGGGCCAGAGAAGCAGTGATAAAATGCCACTGAAACAGAGACCTGGGGAATGTGAAAGGAGCCACGTAAAGAGATGATAGGAACAGCCAGTGCAAAGGCCCTGAGGCAGGAATGAATGTCTGGGTGGTCCAAGAAGCTCAAGGAGGATGGTGAGGCTGGAGCGGAGTCACCTAGATGAGAGTGGTGGGTGATGATGTCAGAGCGAGAGGGTCCCATTGATACTATACAGACAACCCCTTGACTAACCTTCTGGTGTTTTTCCTGTCTTTTTCAAGTGCATCATTAAAAAAATACCTGGCATCGCTTCTCGGCCTTTCGGCTAAGATCAAGTGTAAAAAGAAAATACGGCAGTATGTTTTGTACCCCTTATTTTTTGCCGAAGTATAAGCTGTTTCTCACGTCATTAAAACTCTATTAAAGAATGCTGTGTTACAAACACGAATTGCAAGGGTGGGCGCGTCCTGAGTCCTTGCACCATTCCCTTCCTGCAGACGGGTCACGAGACCCAGTTGGGGTCCTAGTCTTCTCGCCCCTTCTTGGATTTCTTCTCTGGAAGGTTGGGGTGCCCTGTGGCACAGCCCTGAGGGCTGGGTGAGATGGGGACCATGGAGCCCTTTGCCCGGTGCCTGGTTCTGCATAAATGCACAATAAAGCCTGGCGTCCGTCGTCCTGACCTCTTGTTGTTATTGATTTAATGAATTATAACCAAGGCATTTTGCAAGCGTTTAAACACAGGCTTTTGGATTTGGGGGGTGTTTGTGTTTGGTCCTCCCTTCCAGTAGTTTTCTAGAGTTTGGGAAGCTTCATGATGAATTTATAAGAGAAAAATGTTCTCTTTTGGTTCTCTATTAATTTTTCCAGTTAGGCAAGGATTAAGCGTCCGTTGTGGGATGGTTGGACAGCTGGAAAGGTTAAACCTCTCTTACACTTGCTAATCTCCCTGCTTTTAACCAAGACACCCCGATTTGGGGCTTACAGCCTTTAGGGAGGCGATATCATCTAACTAGCCTTTAATATTAGAAATTTACCTCCACTGGTTTTTGTTGTTTTTCGACCAGTTTCTTTTTTTTTTTTTTAAAGATTTTATTTATTTATTTGAGACAGAGAGAATGAGAGACAGAGAGCATGAGAGGGAGGAGGGTCAGAGGGAAAAGCAGACTCCCTGCCGAGCAGGGAGCCCGATGCGGGACTCAATCCCGGGACTCCAGGATCATGACCTGAGCCGAAGGCAGTCGCTTAACCAACTGAACCACCCAGGCACCCCTCCAAGGAACATGAGAGGATCCTTAAAGAGTGGCTGGCTGCCGAAGGAGGTCGGCTCCAGCTTACTGAGTGTCTACTGTATGCCCTGCATTTTACCCATTGGGTAAACTGATCTGTTGGGTGTCTTTTCGATCTCCCAGCAGCCCTTAGAAGTAGGTACTCTTAGTATCCCCGTGTTGCCCTGAGGAGACACCTAGAAGGGATGAAGTGATGTGTCTAAAGGCACAGAGCTGCTACATCCCTGACCGAGCTGGTTAACTCCAAAGCTGGTGCTTCACTCTGCCTCTGGAGGCAATTTGGAAGGATTCAATGGTGGGTGGGTTTTGTATTTACATGTATGTGAATAATTAAAAGCCCACACTAAGAGGCAGTGGGTGGCATGGTTAGGTGGGATTTCCAAAGCTGTTTCAGGCATCATGCCTTCTAGATTAGTAAAATACCACTTGAAGATCAGGGAATCTTTCTAACCCCAAGCAGTGAATCTCCAGTGGTGGGATTACTGCCAAGGCGGAGACTGACCTTCGGGTGGCGCCCTCTGCGTCTCTACAAGGCAGGCTCAGGCTGGAAGGGGAAGATGGAATACGCTCTTGAAGGAGCAGGGGGAAGAGACGTGGAGAAGGAAGGCAGAGAGATGCAGGCGGAGCCGACATTGACCGAGTGCCCGTCCCTTGCCAAGCCGCTGCTGGGCGCCCTACATGGGCTTCTCCGTGACCCACGTTTCCAGTGAGGACTTGGCTCAGAAACCTTGGGCAAGGTCACCTAGCTAGGAAGTAGCAGAGCAGGCACTCCAAAAAAGCGCCCTGGATCGTTCCCAGGCACCTACTGCTTATCTGCACGGATCCTCCGGGGAGGTAGTGTAATGTTGATGCGGAAGAGAAGCCAGAAGGTCGCATGGACTTTGGACTTTTCCATCTGAAAACACTTCCCTGGAAAAAAAAAACACTTCCCTGGCAACTTCAGGTTCCTTTTCCGTAAAACCGGGCCAATGTCGCCTCCCCCCCCCCCCCCGCCTCCCCCCCCCCGCCCCCCGCCTCCCCGGAATTTGCCAGGATGGAGATCACGTGGTAAATTGCCAAGCGTCAGGTAGATGCAACTTACCACCCTCCCTGCCTCCAGCTTCTTGGCTTCCCTAGTGTTTACTGTCAAGTCTCTGAGAGGCCCTGCTCTAACTCAGTTTCCCCACTTCTTCCAGGACCAGCGGAGAACAAATGCCAGGAGCTCTTGTGCAAGTGTGACAAGGAGATTGCTTACTGCTTAGCCCAGACTAAGTACGACTTAAAGTACTTATTCTACCCTCGTCTCTTGTGTGAGAAGGACTCGCCCCAGTGTGACTGACTAGCCTAACTTGGAATGTTCTTTCACACAGGGAAATAAAAACTCTTTTCCACTCATCAACAGCTGCATTCAGTTCTTTGCAGGCGGGAACGAAGGCCAAGTGTGAAAGCTGCAACCCTTGTTTGCTTTCTCTCCCGGAGAGAGAAAGCTGGAGCTGGAGCCTGTGTGGCTTCCAGTTTAAGGTCAAAAGTCCCGTGCTTATTTTATAAAACCACAACTAGGCCTATGGCTGTATTGGGTTTGGTACCATTTTTTTTTTTTTAAAGATTTTATTTATTTGTGAGAGAGAATGAGAGACAGAGAGCACGAGAGGGAGGAGGGTCAGAGGGAGAAGCAGACTCCCCGCCGAGCAGGGAGCCGGATGCGGGACTTGATCCCGGGACTCCAGGATCATGACCTGAGCCGAAGGCAGTCGCTTAACCGACTGAGCCACCCAGGCGCCCGGTTTGGTACCATTTTTGAGATTCGCCTTTTATGAAAAGGGCTGAGCTTTGTGTTCTAACCTGCTCCTGACGGCGGGTGGTCAAACATGAACGAACACCTACCACGTGCTTGGCCTTGTTCTGTGTTCCGGGATGAGGCGATGAACAAGATGCCCCTTCCTGGGGCGCCTGGATGGCTCAGTCAGTGAAGTGTCTGCCATCGGCTCAGCTCATGATCTCAGGGTCCTGGGGTCGAGCCCTGGGTTGGGCTCCCTGCTCAGTGGGGAGCCTGCTTCTCCCTCGCCCTCTGCCCCTCCCCCCTGTTCGTGCTCTCTCTCTCTCTCTCAAATAAATAAAATCTTAAGATGCCCACTCCTGTGAAGTTCCAGTCTGGTAGTTATGAGCTTTCTTAAGAGTATTCTTCTCCATCCCACTCCACCTAATGGTTAAATTTCCTGGTTACAGAGGTAGAATATACTCAGTGCTTAAAAAGATAAAGGAAAATAAAGACAAATATAAAGGAGAGAAAAAAATCACTCTAATTCCCACAATCCAGAATAACCAATTTTAGTATCTCTGTGCTATCATCAGTGTTTTCTGTGATAATTAAAAATGCAGTTGAGACCACGGCATAGGACTTCCAAGTTTTCCCCGACGTCATTAAAAAACCTTTGGAGAGCGCCTGGGTGGCTCAGTCGTTAAGCATCTGCCTTCAGCTCAGGTCATGATCCCGGGGTCCTGGGATCGAGCCCCACATCGGGCTCCCTGCTCCGCGGGAAGCCTGCTTCTCCCTCTCCCACTCCCGCTGCTTGTGTTCCCTCTCTCGCTGTGTCTCTCTCTGTCAAATAAATAAATAAAATCTTTAAAAAAAAAAAAACCACCTTTGGAAACTTCAATTTAAGTAACTGTATAACATACTGTTTTATAGATTGCCCACTTTTGGGTATTGATATTTCCAGTTTTTATCGACTATTGACGTGACGAGGATGCTAATGAATAAATCTTTGCTACACCCCACCACCTCCCTTTTTATTGTTCCTTAACCTAGTGTCACGGCCGAGGGCAGGCCACCCCAAGATGGGTATGGAGATTATTTTGAACTGAAGGCAGCAGAGACCCTGCGGGCTCAAGAGAAACTTTTGCCCCTCCTTTTAACTACCTAGAAGAATCTAAATTGGGGGTCTGTCCTAGAATGAGGGTTAGTACCAGAGATCAGTTCTGAGTGGCCCATCTGCGTGGCAGGGCAAACAGCTCATTACCCAACATCTGCATTCCTTCCCTCTGACGGCCCACATCCCTACCTTAGTTCAGGATGACATTTGGCCTCGTTTTGCCCGTCTTTGGAATTGCCCTGCCTGTGTGGATTCCCCGTATGTACAAAGTTAAGTTTGATTTTCCATTGATCTGTCTCTTGTCAATTTGATTCGTAGTCCAGCTAGAAGGACCTTGAATGGGGACAGGAATTCTTGCTCTCTTACACCAGACTCACTGAAGTGCAATTTCTGCATCAAAGGGCCTGAATATTTTCAGTAAATGCCCCGCCTGGGGTACCCAAGCCCGTTATGATTGAGAGGGTCTGAGGGCTGAGACAGGCAGCCAGTGCCTGTCCCCACTCTGGCAACAAGAAGCAAGAGTCCGGCCCAGCCCGTCTGCACTTCCTCCTTCCCAGCGCGTATGTGGCTATTACTCACTCATCCTTGAAGCAGGA
This sequence comes from Leptonychotes weddellii, assembly GCF_054177405.1. Lineage (NCBI taxonomy): Eukaryota > Metazoa > Chordata > Mammalia > Carnivora > Phocidae > Leptonychotes > Leptonychotes weddellii. Next base: position 24,864,072 of record NC_138373.1, read on the forward strand.
TGCGGGGAGGAGGTGGGGGATGCTGTGAGCCCACAGGGTACACGTGGGGGCACTGGACTGGCAGTCTGGCCTGGGCCCAGCCCCACCGATGCCAACCAGCCTCCCCGTGCTCAGCTGGAAAGAACAGTAACTGTGCAAGGCACCAGGCCAGGGATGTGCAAATAGTGTGTGGAGTCCCCAGACCTGCTATGTGGTCAGTGACAGGGGGAAGACCTGGCAGCCCTGGGGCCTAATGAGCAAGCGCAGGAGGAAGAAAAACACTCTCCCTCCTTTTCACGTGAGACACCGCAGGGCGGCTCTCGCGTCAGGCTGGGGCACTTCGTGTGACTAGCAGGCTGTATGGGGCAGTGCAGATTTTCTTCACGTTTTCTAAGCAATTCTCTTTTTCTCTAGATAGCACTTTTATCTATATAAAAATCTTTATTTTACTTTCAAGTGGTATCTTCAAACTTTCGGATGCAAAGTTTGAGGGAAATGTTCAGAGGTCCAAAGGATTAATGAAGGGTTCGTGGAGTCACAAAACAACACTGTGGATGGAAGCCTACCTCTGCAGGGCCGATCTTCCAACGGCTCACGTTCACACCTGCTGTCTTTACACTGGAAGGAAAGAAAAGGCCCTGCTTCATCTCATTCATATTTACAGTTACAGCACTTGGTGTAATTATACTTGCTGTTTTATACATCAGAACAGGACAGTAAGATTATACAGTGCAAGGTCAATGTACAAAATGTTTCCTTGAACAAAAGGATTATCCTGGATATTAAATTCCTGCAAACAAAACCAACCAACCCCACAACAATCATTTTCAGTAGCACTGAGGCAGCTCAGCCTGATGCGAGTCATTCTCCATTAGTGCCTGACATCCTACTCAATCCCCACCCCTGAGTCAGGGATCCAAACTCGCAGTGATTATGCACGGAAAACCTGATGACAGTCTGACCACCAGTCTAGTCTCAAACAGAATCCTTTTGGACGCTTAACTCTTGACAAATCTTCTAGCAACTCTTTAATAATACAGAATCGTCCATCAGATTTGGGCTTCTCCTCTGCATTTTTTATGTGCAACTGTCTACGCCTATGACAAAATCTTCTGGTTTTCCTAAATTTGCCTTAGAGGACGGGCCTGGCCCCAGCGAGCCAGGTCTTGGGTTCGGCCTTGGGCTGCAACTCGCGCCGGGAGCCTTTGTCAAGCGGGCCCGCTGACGCGGCAGCCTCCTGCCGTGGCCACATGCATCCTCTGGGGCCGTGGGTCCCTGAGAGCCGTGGTGGAGCGGGCCTCCGCAGTCCCTGTGCGGAGGGTGGCGGGCTGGGAGGTGCTGCTGCTGGGTCAGCCGAGCTCTGGGCTGTCAGTCCCTGCCGCCAGGATGCCACGGGCATGGGAGAGAGGACCTGGCTGGAGCCTCTCACAGACAAAGCAGCACCTTGTTCACGAGGCGCAGAAATAGGAAGTCTGCTCCCCCCCGTCCCCCTTTGCTCAAGCATCAATGCTCCAACGTCAAGGAGGCTGAAAGAGTCTCTCAGGGCCTGCGCAGTGCAAGTCAAAACACCTGGGTTTCCAGCCGTCGGACTTCCTTGACCACGAGATCAATGTTAATAATTGGGTTGAAGTACAGGGCCCAGTAAAATAAACAGTTGCAAACAAACTGAGGAATCAGGGGCCAGAACATGGCCACAAAAAGCCCCTGTGTTGATACTTTCCAAAAATGGCTCCACATCCTCTGAGGCACGGTCCTGGGAAAAGAAGAGAAGCATCTGAGAGGTGGAATGGTGATGCTGTTTCTAATGATGACGCCAAAGTGCTCGGGCCCTGGGCCTTCTCCCAGAGCGGAGCCTGGCCGTTGCTGCTGCAGACACCCTGCTTCCTGGCCCTGCTTGCCTGAGGCGTGCCTCTGCCTGACCCACCATCCTCCACTCCCAGCATGCAGCCTGCGGGGTGTGCCTGGTCCTGGTCCCCACACCGGGCGAGGACCCCCCCACCCCCCAGCACAGCCCCACCGGCTTCGTCGCTGGGTCGCACTTGTATGTATTTAATATCCGTATTTTCTCTGTAAGGCTATGGGCCTTCAGAGTCCAGACTGTCTGGTTCTTTACCAAAACATCTGCAGCGCCCGGCAGAGAACCAGGGGCAGAGGAGGGGCTCAATTAACCATGAGCCTAAATAAATCAAAAGGAGATTCTTGTCAGGTTTTTGGAACTATTTATAGGGCTGTTCCTGACTGACGAGGCCAAGAACTCTTTGAGTCATGGGATGTTTAAGGCTGTTAAGGATGCTGGTGTGGGGCTGTGTTACTTCTGCCTGCCCACTAGCCACCCTCTTTCTTTTGGAAACACTTCCTGAGTTTTCCTTCTGGGTGCCTCCTTCCCCTTTCTTTTCCATGTGGTCTCGGTGGATCTGAAGCCAACCCCTGGTTGGGGGTGAGGGGATGCCTTGAGCCTGGACAAGGAGAGCCTGGCATACCCCGGCACCAGGTGATAGGTCTGGGTGGGCATGGGACCCAGGCAGGGCCAATCAGAGCGAAGGAGTGTGAGCCCCGAGACTGTAAGTGCTATGGGGAAAGAAGTGCTCTCTCTCCACCAGGGGTTCTAAGCTGCTCAGATCTGTGCCCCGAGTGACCATGGGCCCTGCGTGAAGAGAGCTGCTGGAGGCTGAACAGAGCAAAGAGCAGGGCTGCGAGAGGGAGAGGATCAGTCCTGACGACAGCGTTTGGGTCTCTGGATCCAGCCGTGCGGGAAGCCTTGGTGGGGCATCTCTCTTTTTGGGAAAGCCAATTCGGGCTGGTTTCTTTTCCTTTTTTTTTAAAGATTTTATTTATTTGACAGAGAGAGAGAGTGAGAGAGGGAACACAAGCAGGAGGAGTGGGAGGGGGAGAAGCAGGCTTCCCAGTGAGCAGGGAGCCTGACGTGGGGCTCGATCCCAGGACCCTGGGATCATGACCTGAGCCGAAGGCAGATGCTTAATGACTGAGCCACCCAGGTACCCCCGGGCTGGTTTCTATCACATGCAACCAAGAGTCCTGACTCCGACTGGCTAGCCCAATGCTCTCATTTTCCACATTAATCCAGAGAAGTGATTATTGTCCTGCTCAGTGGCCGAGCAGGATTAGAACTCATGCCTACAGAATTCCTCACCAGATCTCTTTATGCTCTACCACAGTGCCCTCTCCATAAAGAACCCTTTTCTTCTCACTTATGTATTCCTTAATACAATCCTTCATGCACACCCCCGCCCCCAGAAGTACATGATATGTTATTACACGGGGATAAGATATATGGAGAAACTCTTGAACAGTGAGCACCATGAAAACTTCCCTGCCCCCAAACATGAGGACAGTTTCCTATTCACTGCTTAAGCAGTGCTTCTAAACCAGGGCCCAAGGACTGTTTTCCTGTTTACCTACTACTTCAGAGAGGACCCTTCCACCACTTAGTCTTTCTCAGTGCCTGCTGTGTCAGCCATCTCCAATGTAAAAACACACTTACTTCAGTTCACTTCTTGACCAGATCCTCCAGAAGGAGAATAATTCCAGAACCGAGAGTAACATGGCATTGACGATGAGAAACCGTGATGTCCAGTAATGGACCTCCAGCCAGTCCCAAGCAAATTCAGCAATCAGCTGGTACGGAAGGAGGGAGTACTTGAGAAGAAATTCTCTCCATTGTTTCCATGTGGGCTCTCGAAGATCCTTTAAAATAACATAAAAATAAGCACAAGTGGGCACAAAAAATCGTGAGGATTGACTTTTACAGAAAATACTGTGGTCCTCACAGTGAACCTTACGTTTATTAAAACACCTGCATATCCAACAGCATAACATGAGATTTCCATCCATCAGCTCACCTTTATAATAACTAATCTTACACTGGATAAATGTTACCAAAGAAGTTGAACTGAGATGCTTCTTATGTAATAGTGGAAACTCAGAAGTAAAAATCTAAGCATGAAGTATAAATAATGAGGATGCAATGAATTGAAATTAGACCAGTTTTTAAATTTCTTCCTCACTGCATGGGTAACTCAGACAGTTTTCTAAATTCGACATCTTAGCTGCACTGCAATGGTAACAGATCATGGGAAAATTAAACATACACCTTGAAAAAGTAGTTCTGCGGAAAATAAAAAACTCTAACTACAGATATTAGCAAATAATTAACCATAACCAGAGCATTTAAACAACTCATGGAGGCATCCAGAAGGCTTATGGAAGCTCAGCAGGACTGTGTACAATGGAGCAGATACTATTTCAAGAAGAAAGTGAGCCTGCTGAGTGGGCAGGGGTTGTTGGGGCTTGTTAAAATGGAAAGGCAGGGAGGTCTCTGTGCTCCCAGTCCAGCAAGGGCAGGTAACAGCAGGAAACTGGGTAATTAGATAAACACTGCATAGGGGCTCATCAGCAGGCTTTAAACTACACCCAAGGCTCAAGTCAGTTAGGCAGACACTTGACTGAAGTATTTTAAAAAGCGTCTTTGGAAATTTAGGAATTCTGCTTTGATATTTATGGGTATGGATCATATATGACGATTCCTATAACCATGTGACTTTTGATTTAAACAGATCCGAGGGACGGCCCCAAGAGCAGCAATGCAAAGGACATTCCCTGAAATACCAACCAGACACAGAGAAACCAGACACAGAGAAAAGTGGGATCCACCAACAATTCTGGAGGACTCCATGGGTCACACTGAAGACACAAAAGCCAAGGTGCCTAACTGTCTCTGCCAGGGGCCTGTGGTCAGCTGATGTGACAACTCCTATCAGTGAGGTGGATGAGGCTTACTCTTCTGAGGCCCCTGGGGTAGATGCTAACCCTGCCCTGCGGTGGGACAAATAATCATCCTTTGGGGATTCTCTTAACAGACAGATGACCAAGCTGGAAGGTCCATAGATCTAACCCTCGGGCAATCTAGACCTAGGCTATCTTCTAAATTTAGAACAAAAGCGATGCTGTTCCCCTGCCCCCCCCAAATATTTCAGGTCCAGAGGGTAGCCCCTCTTGCTGTGTAATGTAGGAAATAAAACTGGCTTTTGGGAGTGGGGGGGGTCTGCTCTGTGTCCTCTTAGAGGGTTTCTCCTTAAGGCTGGGTGCTGTTGGCTCTTCCATGACAGCTACAGTCCTGTCTCCAACTCCAGAGCATGCTGAGGAGTGGCAGAATCATTGCATTCAAGGCGCTCTGCAGACCTACCAAAAGCCTGGTGATGGTGTCCTCCCCGGAACTGTCTTCTTGCAGAGGGCAGATGGTGTGGATGAAGGGTAAGAAGGTGTCTGTGTAGTCAAATAGGTAGAGGTATAGCAGACCAAGTCTCGGGGAGCTCTTGAGGGCATACAGCAGGAACAGGGACCTGCCTGGGTTCACAGCCTGCAGAGGACAAGGCGGGGACAGGGCCGCATTACAACGGTGGTGGCCAGCTTCCCACCCGTGCTCCTCCACAGTCTCACACCCTTTGCCATCAGCCTTTCTTGTGTGGTTTGCACAGACAATGAATGAATGGATGAATGAACAAATGAATGAATGGCAAGAAGAGTCCAAGTAATCAGTATGTTGGGCTATGCTTAATAAAGCCCCAATCTTTCTCCATGGCTTTGTCAGGAGGGGTTGTGGGGAGCTGAGATACATACCCTAGGCACTGCTAATAAAACCCAACCTTTTTGGAAAACAATTCTGTAAACTGTATCAAAGAGTCTTAAAAATGTTTAATTTAGGGGCACCTGGGTGGCTCAGTCGGTTAAGCATCTGACTGTTGGTTTCAGCTCAGGTCATGAACTCAGGGTCGTGAGATTGAGCCCCATGTCGGGCTCTGCGCTGGGTGTGGGAGCCTGCTTAAGATTCTCTCTCTCCCTCTCCCTCTGTACCCCCCACCCACGCTCACATGCACTCTCTCAAAAAAAAGTTTAATTTAACCAGTGTATGAGTGCGCACCACTTAAAATAAAAGTCATCAGAAATACAGAAGGCTTTACACATAAAATGTTTAGTGCTGCATTGTGTATGACAGAGCAAGTGGAATCTGCGACCTAAATAATGAAGTTACAGTAGCTGTTTTAGCACAGAGTTCACACAGCCATTGAAAAATGAATATGGGCAATTTTGGGTAATGCTCGTGTTACACCGTTAGGTGAAACAACATTCAAAGACATATAGCAATCTGATCTCTCTGCTGTCGGCCCCATAGAAGCCAGGCCTCCTTCGCATCTGTCCCTAGAGGAGCACCGGGCTCACAATAGATATAAGTGTTTGTGGAATGAATAGACAAACAGAAGGACCATTTAAACTATGCAGAGAAAATTGTCTGGAAGAAAATAGAGCAAAATGCAAAGTAAACTGTGTTTGACCCTCAGGTGGGACTGTGGACAATTTATTTTCATTTTCATCATTGCGGTAAATTTTGCTATGAAGAATGGGTATTTATATTTTTCCTGATTATAAAAGTAATTTCAAAGTGATTCAGTTTACTTGGGACCCTACTAAGCATCATATAAAATGGGCAAAAGGTATGAATGGCTACTTCACCAAAGAAGATTTATAATAAGGATGGCAAATAAGCACATAAAAAGATGCTCAATATCATTAGTTCTTAGAGAAATGCCAAGTTGGATCAGTGTGTTAGCACCATGCACTTATTTGAATGGGGAGGGGTGGGTAGCAGGGCTCAACAAAGGGGCAGGAGGTAGCTTTGGGGAGTGATGGATATGTTCGCTACCTTGATGGTGATGGTTTCACAGGTGTGTGCAATATGTCAAAACTTATCAAACTGATGAATAGAGAAAGGAGATGTGCTATATATATATATATATATATGCACAATGGAATATATTCAGCCATAAAAAAAAGAATGAAAGCTTGTCATCTGCAATGACACAGATGGAGCTAGAGGGTATTATGCTAAATGAACTAAATCAGAGAAGGACAAACACCGTATGATTTCACTCCTATGTGGAAGTTAAGAAACAAAACAACCGGGCGCCTGGGTGGCTCAGTTGGTTAAGCGACTGCCTTCAGCTCAGGTCATGATCCTGGAGTCCCGGGATCGAGTCCTGCATCGGGCTCCCTGCTCAGCAGGGAGTCTGCTTCTCCCTCTGACCCTCCCCCCTCTCATGCTCTCTCTCTCTCATTCTCTCTCTCAAATAAATAAATAAAATCTTAAAAAAAAAAAAAAAAGAAAAAGAAGAAACAAAACAACCGAGGGACACCTGGGTGGCCCACTCAGTTAAGCAGCTGACTCTTGGTTTTAGCTCAGGTCATGATCTCAAGGTCGTGAGATGGAGCCCTTGCATCGGGCTCCATGCTCAGTGGGGAGTCTACTTGCAATTCTTCCTCTCTCTCCTTCTGCCCCCACCCCCACCTTGTGCTCTCTTTCTCTCAATAAAAAAAAATGAAGAAATGAGAGAATTACAGTATCACCATTTTGCAAGTAAAGAATCAATGATCATGGTGGCTGCTACCGTCAGAAAGAAACAATTAGATATCATGAGCCTCTTGATGGAAGAAAACGCCACCACCTATGAAGTAGTCTTGTCAAATACCCAAACCAATGCAAGCTTCTAGATATAACTACTGGATTATGGGATATGCAGGAGATAGTAGAACCTGTCAGGTGACACCACAGAGAGACAAACAGCTGAATTCAAGATGGAGGCAAACTACAGGCAAAACTATTGAGTTTCATCAACAAATAAATGCAGGATAACAAAAACAGGGAGGGAGAATCCATACACTACAAGAGACTTGAGAGACACAATGGCCAAATGTAGACCTTGTTTGGAACAAATGAACTGGAAGAAAAAAAGATGTAGTACATTTAAATACTGCCAAGTTATGTGATATCAGGGAATTTAGTTTTGTTTTTAAATTTTTAAAAAAAGATTTTATTTATTTGAGAGACAGACAGTGAGACAGAGAGAGAACGGGGTGGGGGGAGGGAGAAGCAGACTCCCCCCTGAGCTGGGGGTCCTGGACATGGGGCTCGACCCCAGGACCCTGGGATCATGTCCTGAGCTGAAGGTAGACACTTAACCGACTGAGCCACCCAGGTGCTCCTAGTTTTCTTTTTAAAAGAGTCTTTACTTTTTAGAGATTCACAATGAAATATTTACCTATGAAAAATAAGGTATCTTAGGGCGCCTGGGTGGCTCAGTTGGTTAAGCGACTGCCTTTGGCTCAGGTCATGATCCTGGAGTCCCGGGATCGAGTCCCGCATCGGGCTCCCTGCTCGGCGGGGAGCCTGCTTCTCCCTCTGACCCTTCCCCCTCTCATGTGCTCTCTGTCTCAAATAAATAAATAAAATCTTAAAAAAAAAAAAAAAAGGTATCTTAGATTTTCAAAATAGTCAGGGGTGGGAGTAGGTGGGGGAATCACTGAAATCAACATGGACATAAGTTGCTGTAGCTGGGAAGGGTACCTGGCAGTTCTGTAGTGTTACCCTGCTTTTGTGTATGTTTGGAATTTTCCATAGTAAATACCTTTGCATCCTAACGTAGGTGAGAAATAGACATGGGAGTAATTCATCATTCAAAAATGTTTCCCAACCTGTTTTTTTTTTATTATTATCCCCTTTTAAAAACATTTTTTTTTTCATAATCCTGCCTCCCCATGAAATGTGAATACCGCAGATATACTATACATCTGTTTATGTACTGTGGTATTTTGGAGGGGGCCACAGATCACAAATTATCCAAGACTTTTTTTTATTCTTCACCTCCCACCAGTCAATCGCCTTGGGGGCAATACTGTTTTTGTAAAATATGCAAGATCTAAAGGAGCACTGGTCCCAGAAATAAAGTTGGAGTATGGCCAGCCACATCATGGTTAGTACAAGAGAAAGGGAGATGAGCAGGTTACCTCTTTGTGGGTCTGGTGTCAGTGTGAGTGCTTGGCTTCCTATCAGAAAAGGAGGAAAAGCAACTACCCGGTAAGGTGGTTATGACGATAGCACTTCAGTGGGGAGCTGTTTCTTTCATGTCGAATGAGAATAAGAATTGCACCCGGACACTAGGGCTGGAAGAATCTTATCACACACCTTTGGACCTGTCGGCTCATTGGCGATTTGTCAAATGGCCACCCTCTGGGAGGGGCTGCTCGCTCAGAAGACCTGAAGGAGCCAACTGATAAGATTCTGCCTGGGTCCAGAATCGCGTTCCCATTTGCTCTGGTTAATATTAAGATTACTTTTACGTATTTTAAATAGAGAGTCAGCAATAACGCACAAAACAACAAACCTCCTCCATGCCCCGTCTTCAAAAATTCTAAAACAAGTGTTTTTTTAGTTTTAAAATAATATGTGTACCAAGTCAACACAATGTTTTCCAAAAGGCACAGAAATGTATTGACAATAAAATTCTCCCTTCTGTCCAAGTCCCAACCCCTAGATGAAAACACTAACAGTTTGTGTATCCTTCCACAAATATTCTATGCAAATGCGAACATACAGATACATACAAATGTGTCTATTTTCCAATGTGCTTTTCTTTATTTGCAGTTAACAGTACAACTTGGGCATCCTTCCTTACCGGCACACCCAGAGTCCCCACCTTCTACCTTCTTCTGTACTGGTTATATGTATGGGTGTGCCCTCTTTATTTAACCTGTCCTCATGATGGGCACTTCCCTTGATTTCCGTGTGCTGCTATTACCAACGATGCTGCGGTGAGCGTCTCATCGGATGACGTTTGGGGACTCAAAGTTCGGTTCTCTCTGTGATTACCGAGGAGGAGATGGGCACATGGGGCCCGGGGCCTGCTGTTGCTCCACAGCCAGCGTGCCCTGGAGGAGCCTGGAAAGGGGCGCAGCTGCCCTGCCCTTGACCCCCAGACCATGCTACCCGTGCTCTATGTGCTAAGAAGTGAAACTGCAGGTCAGGCGGTGGGGGCGGTTTAAATTTTACTAGTTATTGATAAACTGCTCTCCACAGAGACTGCACCATATTTAGGATCCACAGAACACACGAGCGTCTCTTTCCTTAGATTATGATGCTCTTGTCCTTGACAAGACCACAGAGGTGAAAACGATGCCATCTGCTTATTTCAGTTTGCACTTCTTTAATTATGAGTGAGCATTTTTTCCCTATGGACTTATGGATCATTTGTAATTACTTTTCTCCATGCTATCTTTTTTAGGATACAAGTCAGTATTCATTCCAGATATTTTATAATAAAAAATATTCGTTTTATGGTACAGTATTTGCTAAATCTTATCTGTGGTGCAGTCACGGTGAAGAGTAACTTATCTTCAACTCATAAAGTTGGAGATGTGTATTGCCTGTGAGCTAGCAATCCCGTTCCGCAGTACACACCGTAAAGCATGAGAATGTCCAAAGAATTTCCACAGCAGCACTGTTTCTAATAGCAAAAAGGGAAAGGATCTCAGGGTTCACTGACAGGACAAGGCCTCAACTAGCACGTGCTCGAAAGCGAACAGGAGTGAACTGGGGCCAGAGAGGTTGCTACTTGCAGAAGGACGTGCTCAGTTCAGGCCCCTTCCGTGAAGGTTAGGGACCCGTGAAACAACACTCCTAGTGCTTGTGTACGCACACCCCGACACAAGTAGGGACCCCCAGCTCAGCGGCAGGAGCATGGTACCTCTAGAGAGGGTGGGGAGCTGGGGGCTTCAGGGGGGTCTGTGATGTTTTCCTACTCAGTGGGCATGCAGATGACGGAGAGGCTGTTCTCTACACTTTTCTCAATTAAAAAAAAAAAAAAAAAAGAGTTCACCTTATATTCCCAGAGATTTTGGGGTGGCTTCACACCTAGGGCTTTGACACGCTCCAGTTCCAGGAGGATGGCTCTTCTGTGGCTGCTGTTTTCTACGGTATATGGCGCCCTTGAGAATTCTTCCTCTGTCAGGGTTAAAAGCAACCTGTCGGGGAGGGGGAGTAGCAGGAGAAGATTTCTTTTGAAGGCAAACTCTTCACAGTCAGGCTTGCATCCTACCAGCACAAATGCTTTAGGCTTGAGTAAGTTAAGACACTTAGTATATGGCATAACAGTAATAACAGCAAACCACTGAATCTTCGTGACTCTCTAAAATGACTTCCGTGAGTCACCACAGATCCATTTAACAATTCTGCCCAGTAGGTGGCATGATGGCCATTTTGTGGCTGAAAAAATGGCTTGGAGACATCAAGTGGCTCAGCTAAGGCACAGCCTGGTCTCTTTTGCTCCTAACCTCTGATCTCCCAGCTACGCAGGATGACCTCTCACATACTGCCCTATTTTTCAAAATGTGTATATATAGAAAAAAAAAAATTGGAAAGAAATCCAATAAAATGTTATGATTTTAAGAGTAGCTGTTTGGGGGTAGTAATTTAAGAAAAACGATGGCAGCTCCCTTGTCTGATCCCTTTCATCAGAAAACATGACTCCACCTCAACAATCATTCATCGTTAAAAACACCCTGGTGCAGCAACAGCTGAGAGCCCCACGGGCACACGACCGCTCGCTGGTGGATGGATGGAGGCTGATTTCCTTTTCTGGGGAATTTGGAAACATTTATCCAAGTTGTAAAGGTTTATGTCCTTTGACCCAGAAATTCCAGTTCTAGGAATCTATCTTCTGGAAGGAAGGCAATTACTCAAACATGTATTAGGTAGGTAGAGAAAAAAAAATTTTTTTAACCACAACTGGGGAGAGGTGCTAATTCTTACAAAAAACAGACAATTTGAGTGGGAGCATTTGGCTTTCCCAAAGGAGGGTCAAGTGCTGAAAGCCCAGTTCCAGGGGGCAGTGAGTGGACGGCCGTCCGGGACAAGCGGATCGCGGCTGCTCTTGGCACTGCGTGGTGCGCTAAGTACTATCCTTCCACAGTCCCTCCGGGAAAGGAAAGACTCCAGTAAAGATGGACAGGGCTCTGGAAGGGGGCGAGGGGAAATGCTGATGGGCATAAGCGGGCCTCCCTAGAGCCTGGCAATTCGATACGGGAGTTCCTTGTATCAGGGCATTTGCTACAACATTGCTTGGAACTGCTTAGAACAGGAAAAAGGAAACAATCCAGATTTGTTTTGGGAGAGATCAAATAGACTCCGGATATACACATACATGCATATATACATACACATATATAAACACAGGTCTGGTTAGTATAATTGCATTTTCAGTTTAAACAAATAAATAATAGGGGCGCCTGGGTGGCTCAGTCGTTAAGCGTCTGCCTTCGGCTCAGGTCATGATCCCAGAGTCCTGGGATTGAGCTCTGCATTGGGCTCCCTGCTCAGTGGGAAGCCTGCTTCTCCCTCTCCCACTCCCCTTGCTTGTGTTCCCTCTCTCGCTGTGTCTCTCTCTGTCAGATAAATAAAATCTTAAAAAAAAAATACATTTATGTGTATCTCTGTATAAACATGGAAAAAAAATCTGGAAAGATGTCCAGAAAGATGACCATGGTGGTTTTCCCTGAAGAGTAGAATTATGAGGGTATTTCACTTCCAATACCCTATAGTTCTACATTATTATTTTTAAATAAGTAGTAAATACCTGCTTCTTTTGTAATCAAGAAGAAACACACAAAATGTCAATAACATAAAATGGTTCAGCTGCTTTGGAAAAAGTCTGGCAGCTCCTCAAAAAGTTAAACACAAGGATTTACTTTATGACCCAGCAATTCCACTCCAAGAGAGTACTGGAAATGCAGATCTACACAAAAACCTGTATGCTGAGGATCACGGTGGCACTGTTCGTAACAGTCCCCAAACGGAGCCAACCCAAGCGTCCATCAACAGAAGGATGGATAAATGAAATGTGGTTTAGCCACCAACTGGAATATTACTCAGCAATAAAAAATGCAAGAGGCATTGACACCTGTGACAACTTGGATGAACCTTGAAAATATTCTGCGAGGTGAAAAAGCCAGACCCAAAAGGTCATGAATATTGTCTGGTTCCATTTATACAAAATAGTCTAAATAGGCAAATCCATTGAGACAGCAAGGAGAACGGTGGTTACCGGGGGTTATGAGGACTGATGGCAAAAGAGTAAGAGCTTTCTTTTTGGCGTGATGAAAATGTTCTAAAACTAGACTGGGGTGATGGCTGCACCCATCTATGAATATACTGAACACCATGGATTGTACACTTTAAATAGGTGACTTTTAGGGCGCCTGGGTGGCTCAGTCGTTCCTTCGGCTTAGGTCATGATCCCAGGGTCCTGGGATCAAGCCCCTCATCGGGCTCCCTGCTCAGCGGGAAGCCTGCTTCTCCCTCTCCCCCTGCTTGTGTTCCCTCTCTCACTGTGTCTCTCTCTGTCAAATAAATAAATAAAATCTTAAAAAAAAAAAAAATAGGTGAATTTTATAGTATGTGGATCGTATCTCAATAAAGCAGCTTAAAAAAAAATGTCAGAAGATATTGCTTCTCACCTTCCATTTACTCTTTCCGCTAAAAACCTGTCTCTGTAGAGAGAGGCCCAAGGGCCCAGCTGTTCCAGCCAGAGGACGACTTCTTCCGCTGTCCACTTGGCCACGGCCTTGTGGACCAGGAGGTCGTGCTCAGATTCCCTGCTGCTCCAGTGATACACGAGCAGGACCACCTGGGGAAGAGGGAGAGCCCTTAACACAGAAGGTCAGAGGCTGAGCGTGAAGGGAATGATGCCACGTTGGTACAAGGAAGCAAAGAGAGAGGGGGAGCGGAACTCTCGGCGGGGGGGGTCCTCTCACTGCTGGGGGGTAAGGCCATGAGGGAACAGAGTCAGAAACAGGACTCAGTGCAGAGCATCTGGGGGCACTGCACCCTTTGACCCCAACATCTTGGCCGGTATAATGGACTTATCATGTGCCTTTTTTTGCTGGAAAATGTGTAACCTTTAAATTGTTGTAGCATGGAACTGAAAAGAAAACAGTCTGTCCATGGGATGTTAGTAAAGTGCCGTGCTCGAGACTGGACCATCAAGGTAGACATGGTCTCGAATTTCAGTTCTAATACCTCCTTGCATCGGTCTCCTCTCCTCTAAAGTGGGAACGGTAGGGGCGCCTGGCTGGCTCAGTCAGTAGAGCATGCGACTCTTGATCCCAGGGTCATGAGTTCAAGCCCCATGCTAGGCATGGAGCTTAGGTTAAAAATAATCATAAAAAGAAATAAACAGACAAAATGAGAGTAATAACAGTGGCTATTGCAGAGGTTATGAAGAGCATGAAATGGAATAAAGCTAACAATAACTGGGCTCTGAATATGACGCTGACTACTTGAGTACGAAGCATCCCCGAAGAATCATACAACCCAGCAGATGTCCATGCACGCAGTGAATCATCGCATACAGGTATGCCATCAATTACAAAGGAACCGACTTCAGTGGAAACTGTGGAGGGCAGGGGCAGAGAAACACAGAGATAAACTTACTGCCACACCAGTTAAAGCGGTGAGCACTCCAGAAAAGAATCCCCCGCCTCTCTGAGGATTCACTCGGCCTGTGTTTGGAGCTAAAGGAACCTGATCATTCCCGTATTTCTGAAAGGCTGCAAGACTCTGGACTATGTCATTATTGTGCCGAATGTCTTCAAATCGCATTCTAATGGCATCGGGAAATAATTTTTCAATGGCATCCCTATGGAGAATAGGAAAAAAAAATCACAAGACAGTTATCTGCCTAAATCTTATAATGTTTAGAGGTTAAAATCGAACTAACAGTCAAGATTTAATAATATACAAGCACTTTAGAAGAATGGACAAGAAGGTTGGTTATGGCCCTGTTGGTAACAGCAAAAAATGAGAAACAACTTACACGTCAATGGTTAGAGAAATAGTCAAATAAAACATGGTCTATTCACACAATGGAATGCTGCATGGTTTTAAAAATGGATTTACTGGGTATCACTTGTATCTAGATGGGTACATTTAAGACACACACATCGTTGAATGAAAACAGTAAACTGTAGAACCATACAGAGAGTACACCACAGACGTGAGGAAATATTTCGATTTCCTACTGGCACACATATGTATAAAAGTATTTTTCAAAATCTGAAGGAAATCATAACTAAGTCATAACTAAATGACTCTGGGGAAAAAAGGAAGGAAGGATGGCAAGATAGGGAAAGAGAGGTCCAAGGGGTCTTTAACTTTATCAGTAATAATTCTAATTTTTTAAGAAGAATATAAGCAATTGAAGGTATCTATGTATTGCTTATGTTATTAAAAATTAATTCATAAAAAAGAAAACAAGTGGAGTTGAGTAGTAAGAGGAAGACCATTAGGTCCTACTATAGGGTTCTCCATTTTCAATTACCCATAATCAGAGAATCTTCCTTCAATTTAAGAGCAACCGTCAGGTAAACCAGGCTGGCAGATGAGAGCAAAGTACTTGTAAATATATCTCATATGCAAAAGAGAATGTTAGGTTAATGTTTTCATGGAGCTTTCGGGTACTCTGTTGGTATCAAGAAGGCAACAGAAGAAAAGCAAGCATTTTAGCCTCAAAGACCTCACAGGTACATTATAAATATTATGGACAGAAGCAGAAAAGAACCTACTATCTGAAAGGTCTTGCCATCTGTTGTATGCATGAGAAGCTACCTCGATTGATATGAAAACTGGAACAGAATTTAGTCAAAGATGATGAAAATCAGCATCAAACTGATTTGTACAGAATTGTGCAGTTATACCACTTTCTCTATTAGACCTAGGTGTCTGCAGTAGATACAAATCAATAAAAAGTGTTATATGACAAAGGATTATAAGCAATGGTCTGATACCCAGAATTTCTTTTTCTCCTTTATGATAAACAATCACAGACAGATCACGATCAGCTGGGAGGAAGGGCGTCTGGGTCTGCAGTCCCTGGGCTCCCTGACGCACACACCAGCAGATCTAGAGTGACCATGGAGGAGGGCGGCTCTGCGCCTCTGGCCCTCTCAAGCTTGGTTGCTCCCGTGAAGAGAAAGCACACTGCTCGCTGCACGGGCGACCGATACGGACTGAGCATTACCTGAGGAGAATATTGACTTTAGGGAAACCTTCCCATTTTTCTCTGCATTCTGGACACTCTGTTTTCTTGGAAGAAGCCCACCACAAAGCTAGGCAGTGCCGGCAGAAGCTATGCCCACAGTTCAAAGTGGTGGGGTTAACCAGGATGTCGTAACAGCAGTGGCAAGAAAATTCACTAACAGAAATCTGAGGGCTGGTGCTCTGGAGAGGGTCATCCTTCTCTTGGGTCATCGTGTTCAGATCGTTCTGAGGAGGCTCCTCCATATCTTAGCAAATCCTGGGATGCACAGGCACAGAAAGCTTCAGACTTAGAGACTGTTGCAAAGCATCATTAAATCTAGAAAAAAAAAAAGACAACAACAGAACGGGGCCACAGTTTAGCAGGTGTTTGAGATTACTGCCGTTCTAGTAAAGGCAATTTTTATATGTGACCAACTTAATGTCTAAAAATTCACATTCCATAAACCAAATAAACCTCGCTGAATTTTTCTGCTCTGTCATACTTCTGAAAATTAGGTGAAGCAAAACAATGTAGCGGAAAGCTCAATGGACTTGGGGGCAGTGGAGAATCCTGGATCCTCTTCTTTCACTAACTTACTTGGAAAATGTAATTCCTCTGGCCTCAGTTCTCCCAATTAAATTTCTCAAGTCCTTTCATGTGTATGATTTATTTATTTATTATTATTATTTTTTAAAGATTTATTTATTCATCTGAGAGAGCGAGAATGAGAGACAGAGAGCATGAGAGGGGGGAGGGTCAGAGGGAGAAGCAGACTCCCCGCTGAGCAGGGAGCCCGATGCGGGACTCGATCCCGGGACTCCAGGATCATGACCTGAGCCGAAGGCAGTTGCTTAACCAACTGAGCCACCCAGGCGCCCCTCATGTGTATGATTTAAACAAAACAAAACAAAACAAAACAGCTTTTTGGGCCAGTAAAATGTCTGGAGTTGGCAATAACAGATGTACTTCATGTAAATAATGCCTTTTTTATCCAGACAAATCTGCCTTCTCGTTAGGTAATTATTTATTTCATAAACATGTGATTGCAGAGGCTCCCACAAGAATAGTACGAAAAAGTGAGTGAAACCTTGTTTTCTGAAGTGCCCTGTGCCAGAGCAACTCCCCTGGGGCTCAATATACCCTTTCAATCCAAACACACATCACGCCCTCTGATTTGGCCAATCTGGTGCCACAGAAACATGCTAGTGTTAGTAGTAAGCAAACGGCAAAGGACCATACTCTTCTCGTTCTTATCTGGGTCTTAGGAGATTGTTTTATGGAGTGGAAGTATGGAACACCATGGAATTAGAATCCTAGCTCCTCAATCACGTGCTCCGTGACTACGCATAAGTTACTTGAGCTCTCTGAGTCCTGTGTTCTCAACTGTGAAATGGTGGTTAACAGAAACCTTCAAGGCTTCTGGTAAAGATTAGAGACACTGAAAGTTAAGTGGCAAGGATGGTATATGGCATAAACAGGGGCTAATGAAATGATTATTCACAGTATTCCCGGTATTACTACAGTAGAGGCGCTGATGGGTAAGGGTTTCTCCACCTCGCTATTGTGAAGACAAGGGAAGTCAATCACTTCATCACTCATGGTGGTCATGCAAGAAAGGGCTCAAGTTTTGACACATTCCGGGTACAGTGGTTAAGAAACAGGTTCCAGGTCTGGGTTGCCTGGGGTCTTATTCCATGTCTGCCCTTCAGTAGCTCTGGGGACTGGACTTCCTAGAGACTCAGCTTCCTCATGTATAAGTGGGGGTGGTAATAGCATTTACCCCACTGGGAGGGTTTAAGAATTAAACGTGAGAATGCAAGTGAAGTGCCTCGTACAGACTGGCACGTGGTAAGTAAAGCACAGATGGTAGCAATTTACCTGCTTTTAAATAGAGTCATGAGAATTGTATCACCTTTTATTATTTTGAAAGATTTACTTATTTGAGAGAGCGAGCGAGCGACCGCATGTGCACACTAGTGCGTGTAGGAGGGAGAGTGGGGAGGGGCAGAGGGGGAGTGGGAGAGAGCAACCCCAGCAGATTCTGCACTAAGCATGGGGCCTGACATGGGGCTGGATCTAAAGACCCTGAGATCATGACCTGAGCCGAAACCCAGAGCTGGATGCTCAACTGACTGAGCCACCGGCACTGTATCACCTTTTACAAAGTGATGTATTATACTTACATAGAGCACTATATTTTAAGCAAATCTAGGGGCACCTGGGTAGCTCAGTCAGTTGAGCGACTGACTCTTGGTTTCTGCTCAGGTCCTGATCTCAAGTCCGGAGACTGACCCTAGCGACAGCTGGTGCTCAGGGCAGAGTCTGCCTAAGATTCTTTCCCTCTCCCTCTACTCCTTCCCCCTACTTTCTCTCTAAAATAAATAAAACAAAATCTGAAAAAAAAAAAAGCAAATCTATAAACAAAGACTAGAAGAAAATACAATGAAGTATTTGTAGCAGGTCTGGATATGTTGGGTGGGGGAGGGTTGTGATTCTTTTGGTTTTGGTTTTCTGTATTTATCAGGTTGTTCTTAATGAAAATGTGTAACGTTACAATAATTGTAAAAATATATATGAAATTGTAAAAAAAAAAAAGTTATATTCCTTTTGGCCCAACACCAGTGGGGGATTTTCAACGGAAAGAATAAACAACTGAGAGGGCGCCTGGGTGGCTCAGTTGGTTAAGCGACTGCCTTCGGCTCAGGTCATGATCCTGGAGTCCCGGGATCGAGTCCCACATCAGGCTCCCTGCTCAGCAGGGAGTCTGCTTCTCCCTCTGACCCTCCTCCCTCTCATGCTCTCTGTCTCTCATTCTCTCTCTCGCAAAAAAAAAAAAAAAAAAAAGAATAAACAACTGAATTTTAAACTCAGTGTTAAAGTGGAATAGAGATTCCTCATCAGTACTAAAAAGATAATTAGGCAAAGATAAAGTTAAAAGATTAAATATAAGATATACAATTTTAAAATATAATTAAATTAATGTTATTCATAATAATAAATGATAGTAAAGAGGGGAACAACCTTCTGTGAGGCCTAAACTGTTCCTTTTGGGGCGCCTGGCTGGCTCAGTGGTGAAGCATGAGACTCTCGATCTCGGAGTTATGAGTTTGAGCCCCATGCTGGGTGTAGAGGTTATTTAAAAATAAAATCTTAGGGACGCCTGGGTGGCTCAGTCGGTTAAGCGTCTGCCTTCAGCTCAGGTCATGATCCCAGGGTCCTGGGATTGAGTCCCACATCGGGCTCCCTGCTCCGCAGGGAGCCTGCTTCTCCCTCTGCCTCTGCCTCTCTCTCTCTCTCTATCTCTCATGAATAAATAAATAAAATCTTTAAAAAAAAAAATAAAAAAATAAAAAAAATAAAAATAAAATCTTAAAAAAAAAAACCCAAAAACTGTTCTTTTTGGAAAACTTCAAATAAATGTTCTTAATGACAAACTTTAAATCATTTCTGATAATCAATCATATTTGTTTATTATTTGTATGTTTAGGAACATTAAAAAAAATTCCTAAGTTGCTCTCCTTTGGGCAGTCTCTTCAAATTGCTAAGGAAGTGGGAGATCTTACATAGGTTTTTAGAAAAAGGAATCATTTCGATAAAGTAGTTCCTTTATCTGGCTAATGCTGATTAAACAGCTGCCATAAGAACATTATCCCAGGAAATAATAATTGACCCACTGCTATTTATTTGCTTATCAGTATTATTTTTTTAAGATTTTATTTATTTGAGAGAGAGAGAGTTCATGTGCATGAATGGGGGCAGGGAGGGGCAGAGGGAGAGGGACAAACAGACTCCCCGCTGAGCAAGGAGCTGGACATGGGGCCCGATCCCAGGACCCTGAGAACATGACATGAGCCAAAGGTAGATGCTTAACCGAATGAGCCACCCAGGCTCCCCGAACCACTGCTATTTATTAGGCATCTCCTGTGAGCTGGGCATTGGGCAGGCCCCCTTAGGTACATTTAGGATCTCATTTGGATTCAGGGTCAGAGGAAAGATCCTGAGGCTCCCAGTGAGGGCTGGGCACGGGGTCAGAAAAGAGGGGCCTGACTTGGGCACTGCTGTCAGTATTTTCATGGGGACCAGTGAGTGACCCAGAGCTACAGGTCTGATATAGGGGTCTTGTGTGCCTAGTTAATGACAGGTGGGCCGATGGGAACACATAAAGGCTTCAGGGGCAATCAGATCAGCAAAGCTGTGCTTGAGTACGATAAATCCCCTCAGGTAGGAGGACCACACTAGGATAACTTAGAAGTAAAATGTTTATCACTTCTAGGACTAAGGTGACAAAAAATGAAAAGAGCAAAGGAATGAAAAGCGATAAAGAAAGGGATCAATGTATCTGAGAGACATTAAGAAAATAATTTATGGGCTCTGGTGACTAGAGGGAAAGTGATCAAAGATGCTGCCTAGGTGTCAGAGCTAGGGAAGAAGAAAGGTACTTGTGATAGAAATGGGTCACTGTGAGCACATGGGGCTGATCTTAGAAAGAAGTGGAATTTTAGAAAACTTAAGTTTGAGGTGATGATAAGACTTCCAAGTAGAATTGCTGAGTGAGCAGCTGGAGATACAAAACTGTAGATGGGAGTTAAGAATGAGGCGAAGTGTATGCATTTCAGAGTAATTTGCAGAGAAATGACAATATGTATTGAAATTCATTTCTTAGCAATTAGCCTTTTATTTTTTTAGAAGATTTTATTTATCTGAGAGAGAGAGAGAGAGCATGAGTGGCGGGCAGAGGCACAGACAGAGGGAGAAGCAGACTCTTCCACTGAGCAAGGAGCCCGATGCAGGGCTCGATCCCAGGACTCCGAGATCATGACCCGAGCCAAAGGCAGATGCTTAACAGACTGAACCCCTCACCAATTAGCCTTTTAGAACTAGAAGGTAAGAGCGCCTGGGTGGCTCAGTTGGTTAAGTGTCTGCCTTCGGCTCAGGTCAGGATCCCAGGGTCCAGGGATCGAGTCCCACATCACGCTCCCTGCTCAGTGGGGAGTCTGTGTCTCCCTCTCTCTTTACCCCTCCCACCTGCTTGTGCTCTCTCTGTCAAATAAATAAATAAAATATTAAAAAACACCACTAGAAGGTATAAAGCCATTCCCTACCTTACCAGCTCTTAAAATTTATTTCTCATGAGAGAAAACAAACCACACAATGGCATCTAAAAGGTATTTTTAAGTCATATTTTGAAAAGCTGAAGTGGCCACTAGTTTTGTCTCAAAACTGTCTTTAACAAACTAGAAACTGCATAGACTTTGATTACCTCTTAGGAACGTGGCTAGTTTCAGGTTACCCTACATTCAAAATGTGAAAGCTAACAGAGAAAGAGTACAATCTTAACCGAAGTCAGTTGATCTTTTGCTATTTCTGTCTGTCTGCTTTTGGGTTATTTCCATGAGGGAAAACAGCACTTTTGGAGGAAGAAAGTACCTCTTAAGTGATAAAATGTAGCTCAGACACCAAAGTTCCAAGCTGTGGGTCAACAATCCTCCTGCACTGGCAATGATTAAAGACCTCTTTGAGAAAGCCAGTGTTCTTGAGGATGTTTAGAGATGTTCTCTATAAATTCAGCCCACAGCAGGAGCTGGGAGAGGGTTTTGCTGGCTCTTTCCGAGTTCCTTCACAAGGAAGCAGGAGAATGTCCCTGTGGCCTACTGTCTTCTTTCTCTGTCTCCAAGGCTCCAGAGAGGACTGGGGGAGGAGATCCAGTCCATTCTCTACCCCCTGTGCCCTGTTCACAGGGATACACTTTGGTTTGCGTGCAAGCGTCACATGAAATGACAAGTGTTAATTACCTAGTTCAAAACTAAGGGGGAAGAATGCCTGAGTTTGGAAAAGTCTGCAAAACTGCAAATAGAGACAAGTTTAAAATGACAGGTTGAACAGAACAGAATTGAAGAGTACAGCTAACCTCTGCGGCCTGAGTCACTCTGAAGAGCTGTGGTTTCTGAGTAAAAATTTGGGTCTTCAACTGATGTCTGCAGAGGCAAGTCAAGAGGTCCGTGCGTGCTCCAAAATTACATGCCAGGCTTGTGTTTGTACACAGGAGTGAGTAACATGAGCACTTGCTTGAACGAAATCTATAGTTTTTATTAGGTTCTCAAAGAGGATCAAGATCCAAATAAAGTTAAAAGCTCCTGTTTATCCACCAAGATAAAGACTTTTTAAAAAATTTTTAAAGATTTTATTTATTTGTGTGTGTGTCAGAGAGGGAGAGAGCACCCATGCAGTGGGAAGGAACAGAGGGGTAGGGAGAGGGAAAGGGAGAGAATCCCAAGCAGACTCCCTGTTGAGTGCGAAGCCCCATGCAGGGCTCCATCTCATGACCCTGAGATTATGATCTGAGTCGAAACCAAGAGTCAGAGGTTTAACTGACTGAGCCACCCAGGAGCCCCAGGATAAAAGATTTTATTTATTTATTTATTTGAGACAGAGGGAGCATGAGCAGAGGGCAGAGGCAGAGGGAGAGGGAAAGGGAAAGGGAGAAGCAGACTCCCCACTGAGCAGGGAGCCCCATGTGGAGCTCGATCCCAGGACCCTGAGATCATGACCTGAACTGAAGGCAGACACTTGACCGACTGAGCCACCCAGGCACCCCATTAAAGATTTATTTATTTTGGAGAGAGAGAGAGAGGGAGGGAGAGAGGGAGAGAGTGCAAGCAGGAGGAGAGGGAGAAGGAGAGAATCTCAAGCAGATTCCCTGCTGAGCGCAGAGCCTGAATCGGGGCTTGATCTCACAACCCTGAGATTATGACCTGAGCTGAAATCAAGAGTTGGATACTTAACCGAATGAACCACCCAGGTGCCCCCAGGATAAAGACTTTTTAAATGTTCTACAGCCCTCTGCTTCCTAGAGTGGTTATAATGAACCCAGGTGAGCCTTTCCAAGGTGAGGTAAATACTATTGCCATGAGCTTCCACCCTTTGTATCCTGGAACAGTCTCCACATGGGCAGCCACCACTCCACTGTGGTGACATCTGGCCTTTGGACAGGCTTTCATATGGTGTTGCTCTTTCTCCCTCTTTCAGAAGACAGGTTCTGAGTCCCAGTCTCACTATTTATGAGCCATGAGATTGTGGGCAAATCAGTCATTCTAAGTCTCCCATTAGCATACATAAGGAATGGGGTCACCGCCGCCGACCTCACAAAGCTGTCATGAGCATTAAGGAGACACATATAAGTAAGCACCAGCACATAGGAAGTGTTCAGTAAATGTGGTCTCTTCTTCCACGTCCAGGTGTGTGACACTTCTCAAACCGTGTAAGTGAGGAATCCAAAAGTTGTTCTCATGCTCATGCCATATAATCAACAACTTGTTCTGACATCTCACCAATGTAACTTTTAAAACACCTGGAAAGATATTACTTCCTGAGGAAAATACCATCTCTAAAATTTCAGTGTCAAGAAATGGCATAAAGTTTTAGAAAACATGAATATGTGAAATATGACATGAACAAACTGTACAGTTGACCTTTTCTAAAATGTTCATGGGCATGATCTGTTGGCATAACTGATAGGAAACAATGATCACAGTTTGATTACTTGGGCAATTCCAAGATCTCTATCACTGTAACCTTTTCTGTGTTTCGCCAAAAAAACACCTAACAGACAGGCTATAGTTATCTGAAAACTCTATGAAGGAAGAAAAAGGGCTGGGATACAAATAGTCTCCCAATTATTCTGGCCGATTAAAGAACCTGAAGGAAGGCTACTGCTCCCGTGGAAGGACAACTGTTTGACTTGGTCAAGTACTTATCTGTGGATTCATCTAGAGGGCTACTCTCTGGAAGGAGGAGGGAACACTGTTGTCACCTGTTCGATCCCTTAGTCACCCCAACAGCAATTAATACAATAATTTGCATTGAATTTATAAAAAAAGAATCCATTAATTCTGAGTTTAAGTGGAGAATTTTTATACCTTAGCTTATAAAGATTTCACGTAACGATTGTTAACTCTTGAGAAGTTATAATCCTCAAACTGCTTTGTTCAGTGGTATATAATTACAGTTCTACCTGTTTATTCAACAAAACATTAATTGTGACGACAGTACATACCTAACGTTTTAGGAATAATCCTTTGGAGGGCTAATTTATTGGATTGCAGCCTGAAAATAAGATCTCAATCATTACTTAGCAAAGATGTTTCACTGCAAGAATACAAACATTCTGGCTTTATATGGGCCTTTAATTAGGCTATTTATTTCTTTTCATTACATATTACTTGACAAGAAAGATTAATGACAATTGCTAGTATTTACTGAGTCCCTATAATGTGAAAGGTAATCCTATGAGATAATTATTATTATTATTTTTAAAGATTTTATTTATTTATTTGAGAGAAAGAATGAGAGACAGAGAGCACAAGAGGGAAGAGGGTCAGAGGGAGAAGCAGACCCCCAGCTGAGCAGGGAGCCCGATGTGGGACTCGATCCCGGGACTCCAGGATCACGACCTGAGCCGAAGGCAGTCGCTTAACCAACTGAGCCACCCAGGCGCCCTATGAGATAATTATTATGCTCATCTCCATTTTACAGAAGAGAAAATGGAGGCCTCATTAATATAGGGCAGAGCCAGGTGTTGAATCATGGTCTGAGTTAAAGCCTGACCTCATAACACTACATTATTCCAACACGGTAATCAGTAATAGCTAATGGATCAAAGGACTAATTTGCTCCTTTATGCTGCTACTATGAAGTTGAGAAGTCCAAACTGAAGGAAATAAACTAGGATATGACAACACTGCATTTTGGAACATAAACTCCAGCTCATGATTGTTAGGGTGAGCATGGGTTTCCATGAGATAAATAAGCAGGAACAGTTACAACAGAAACAGGGGTGAGGGGGTGCCTGGCTTGCTCAGTCGGAAGAGCATGTGACTCCTGATCTCAGGATCATGAGTTCCAGCCCCATGATGGGTGTAGAGATCACTTAAATAAATAAACAACCTTAAAAAAAAAAAGAAAAATAGCGATGCCTATTTTTGGCACCACAGGTCTCCTTCTGGGGACAACACTATAAACACTGATAGAATACTGCAGACATTTTAAATGTCCAAAGAGTGACTGCACACATCTAGTGACTATGAAATAAAAAGAAATGTGCCCAAATGTAAGCAAGGCAAGGGTCAGAAATGGCAATAAAGAGAGAATATTATGTGCATTTCTTGTAGGTGGCAGAAATTGGCTTTCATTAATACAAGAGAAGCATTTCTGGGCTCTTACCAACTCTTGTCCAAATAGACATTCTTTTTTTTTTTTTTTAAAGATTTTATTTATTTATTTGACAGAGAGAGAGAGACAGCGAGAGAAGGAACACAAGCAGGGGGAGTGGGAGAGGGAGAAGCAGGCTTCCTGCTGAGCAGGGAGCCCGATGTTGGGGCTCGATCCCAGGACCCCG
The DNA here is from genome assembly GCF_054177405.1 of Leptonychotes weddellii. NCBI lineage: Eukaryota > Metazoa > Chordata > Mammalia > Carnivora > Phocidae > Leptonychotes > Leptonychotes weddellii. The sequence goes on from NC_138373.1 coordinate 24,889,365, forward strand.
GGATCATGACCTGAGTCAAAGGCAGACGCTTAACGACTGAGCCACCCAGGCGCCCCTAGACAAACTTTCTTTTTGGAAGGAGTCAGAAATTACTAGGGCAAAGGTAGCTAGCTAGCTCACAGGAGGTTGACTTGCTGCCTGAACTTTGAGGCCACAAGATTTATTGCTCCTGAGTGGTGCTGGGCAAGAGAACACACTAGACAGGTGTCCTGGCTCTCCGTGAGACTGTCCGCTTTCGTTTCTGTTATGTCACATATACTCAACAACCTGTCCTGTGTTAAATGCTGTAGATGTCCAGTAACTTGTGATAAAAATACTGGTTAGCAAGCATACTTCAATTATCTCAGTTTGAGCAGTCTTTGCCTCTCCAAATAAAATCCTGAGTTCCTTGAGATCAGGTATGAAGCCACAGAATTCTATCATTGTTCCTAAAGAAGCTGGCACAAAGATGGGTTCTGGATATTTGTAGATGAAAATCAAATCAACATGTATCTGACTCTCTATGACAGTAACTTCTTTAGAACATCTGACAGAAACACCTGGAAGTTTGGTGAACCTGAATAAGGGTGTCTGAGAGAGAGGCCCAGGAACCTACATTTTCAACAAGCCCCTTAGGAGATTCTTATGCAAACAGAGGTTTGGGGACCAGAGAGCTGTTACATACTAATAAATAAATGTATATACCTAAATATATGTTTCAGACAAGGTATGGGTAAGGTGTGAGCAAAAAATAAAACACTTCTAATCTCATTTCCTCTTCTCTCCAGTACCTCCTCTGTCCAATGCCTGAATCATCCTCCTGGAGCAAAGTTCTAATCCAACAGTTCCTTTGCTCAAAACCTTCTTGACCATAAGAAATTAAAGCTCATATTATAAGCCTGTCATTTAAGAATCTTTATGGCCCGATAACAAATCAACACAACTTTTTAATGAGTTTTTTTTCCCTAAAGTAGGCTACACGCCGATGGTGGGGCTTGAACTCATGACCCTGAGATCAAGCATCTCATGCTCTATGGACTGAGCCACCTAGAAGCCCCAACACAACTTTTTAATAAGAGCACAAAGTCTGGAGCCAGAATGACTGGTTTCAAATCCCAGCTCCACCAATTCATAGTGGGACCTCAGGCAAGTCACTTAATCTGTGTGCTTCAGTTTCCTCATCTGTCAAATGGGGATATTAATGCCACATTACTGATAGGATTAAATGGATATATGCACCACACTCAGAATCGTGCCCAGCACATAAGGGCAACATAAATGTTAGCTATTACTATTAATGATGATTATCTCCTACTACTCATCTAGTCACAGACGACACTTTGGTTCCATCTCTTAATTCCTGCTCCTTGGGCATCTTTCCATATCACACTGTTCCCATCATCTGTAATGCAGCTCCACACCATCACTGGGTCAAAAGTGTTCAAAGGACAAGATCCAAATCCCCTGTCACTTGAAAGTCTTTAATGAGTAACTCTCCTCACGTCCAAATTAACCCTTCCTGCCTCTGTGCATTAATATAACATTTATTTGTGTATGTTTCTTCACCTCCCAGACTGTAATTTCCCTGGAGAGGCTTGTATACTTAAAACGTTATGTTCTTAGGAACAGAAAGACGTGGGTTCCAAACAGGTCACATTTATTTTCCCTGAGCCTCCTATTTCCCATTCATAAGTTCAAGATAATAGTATCTACTTTGAAGGAGGTTTAAATGACAAACTCTATCCATAGGTACTCAAAAGAGTCTATTGAATAATAAGACTTAGTAGCATTAGCGCGAAGCACTAGAGCAGTTTTTCCAACACATTTATGGAGACAGGCAGGGAAACGCAGAACACATCAGACACCCAGACTGGCTGTTTACAAAACAGCCCCGCCAAGAACAAACCAAACCATCTATCTCGGCACGTGCACTCTGTGCCGGCTCTGGGGTGTGCCCGGAGGAGAGAGTAAACCTTCTTCCTATTGGCCTTTCCGAGGGTGACATCAAGACCACCCCCCCCAAAGGACCGACCAATGGGCTTTAGCGGGGAGGACCCAACGGCGACAGCTCAGGGCATGACAGCGTTTGGGCTCTTTCTCCACTTCACCAAAGTTGGGGGGCAGCCGCCCTGGGCACTGACAGGGCCGCCTCCTGCCCCGCCAAATATCCTCCGTTAGATACAACCTGATTCTCATTTACCCCTTTTTATTTTTTCTTTTAAAGAAAACTCCCCTTTTGCACAAGTTCCCATTAGGAGCCATGAGCACGGAATCCCAAGAGCTGGGGTCTAGCCTAACCCCAGTGCGGCTTTTGGGATTTCACTGTCCCTTTTGTGCGCGTCGTTACCCTATTTTATAACGGGAGCAATCGTTCCGCTTTGGGACAGGAACTGCCTCGCCAATCAGACCCGAAGCTCAGTCTATCAGGAGCCTGATCAATTCTGGACGCGCAGCCAGCCACAGGCTGCGTCAGGGGCTCCTGCGGAGCGAGCGTCTCTTCGTCCCCCCTCCAAGGTGTATGGAAGCGATACCCCCTCCCGCCCGCCCCGGGGAGGTCCTGGAGCGGCCGGCTCTGACCCGGACCCCCGAGGGGGCGCAGGCGAGGCCCAGCGACCGGCCGTGCCGACGTGGTGCTCTCGGGAAGGGACGGGGGAAGTTGGCCACCCGGGGGTCCGCGCCCTGTGGCCGGGACCGTGGCTTCTCAGACCCGGGCCTGGGTGGGGAGCCCTGCGCACCTTCTCTGACCCGTCCCCCACAGCCGTCTTCCACACGCCGCCCCGAAATCGAGCCCGGGCCTCCCCCATGCCCTCCCCCGCCACGCGGGGGCTTACCACTCGGCTTCCTTCGGGCCCACCCGGCCGCCGGCCGCCGGCCGCCTCCCGGACCCCCGCGGAAGCAGAAGAGAAGGCGGCCACTTCACTTCCGGAAATAGCAGAGGACTGACTGAGGAGAAGCGAGGCCCGGGCCCGCGACCATAGAGGAGAAACCTCACTCTTCTCCCAACCCTCTCAACCCCGCGACCTCCCCGCTGCCTAGAGCGGCCCCTCCCCGGCCGAGGACTTTTGCGCATGCGTGCCACCTCTGGTCCCGCCCTTTACTCCCCAGGGACAGACCTAGGACCGTAGCGTTATACCCCGAGGGTGAGGCTGGTGTCTGGGTCGGGTCGTCCCGGTGGGCTATTTCTGTGTCTGGAGGAAACAGCTTTACCCAAAAATTAGTATTATAAGATCGCACTGTAGTCCCCATATTTTTTTCTTTTTTTTTGCCTTCGTATCTCATGCAGAAAAATCCCAGGACCTTGGCTGAAGTTCCATTTGCAGTATTAAGAACCAGAATTAAAATGACTTTATCACTAATGTTTTTCTCCCAATGTCTTGGTCCGTTGAGAACTCATGCTGATTATCTGTTTTAAACCACTGGCCTGGAGGTTGATAAACTGATCATTTGGGATGACATTTTTCCCCCCTACAGATCAAATTGGCAAAGAATTAAAAGACGGGTCCTGTGCTAGTGCAGAGAGAGTGTGAACTCATTTTCTGGAGAATAATTTGGCACTAGGTGTCAGCGTGTGTGTGTGTGGTAAAAGATACATAACATAAAGTTTACCATTTTAGCCATTTTTTAAGTGTACAATTCAGTGGCATTAAGTACATTCACATGGTTGTGCATCCATCTCCAGGACTTTTTCACCTTCCCATACTGAAACCCCGTACTTGTTAAACGTTTAATACCAACCCATCCTCCCCACCCACCCCCCTTTCTCTCTAGCCTCTGGGAACCACCCTTCTATTTTTGTGAATCTTACTACTCTAGGTACCTCCTATGAATGGAATCACACCTTATTTGTCTTTTTGTGATGGGCTTATTTCATTTAGCATGATATCCTCAAAGTTTATCTACCTTGTAGCATGTGTTGGAATTTCCTTCCTAAGGTTGAATAATATTCCATTCTAAGTATATAGACTTTCTGTTTACCTATTCATCTGTTGATGGACACTGGGTTGCTTCCACCCTTTGGCTATTATGAATAGTGCTCCTTAGAACATGGGTGTGCAAGTACCTATTCAAGCCTCTGCTTTCAATGTTTTTTTTTGGTGTATGCCCAGAAATGGAATTGCTGCATTATATGATAATTCTATTTTTAATTTTTTAGGAATCCCCATACTGTTGTCCACAGTGGCCACACCATTTTACACTCCCACCAACAGCACGCAAGGATTTCGACTTTTTAACTTAAGGGATGTGAAAGTTCATCTCATATGGTTTTGATTCGCATTAGTGATGTTGAGCATCTTTTCGTGTGTTTATTGGCCATTCGTATACCTTCTTTGGGGAAATGTTTATACAAGTCCTTTGTCTATTTTTTAATCAGATTTTTTTGTCATTGAATTGTGGGAGTTCTTTATATATTAATGATATTAACCCCTCATCAGATATATGATTTCTCCCATTCCATGGGTTGACTTTTTACTTTGTTGATAGAATCCTTTCACTCACAAATATTTTAAGTTTTAAGGTAGTCCCATTCATCTCTTTTTTCTTTTGTTATGTGTCCTTTGGGTATCATATTTGAAAAAAAATCATTGCGAAATCCAATATTAGGAAGTTTTTGCCTCATGTTTTATGCTAACAATCTTATAGTTTCATGAACTCTTACATTTAGATGTTTGACCTATTTTGAGTTAATTTTTATATGGTATATAGTAAGGATCCAATTTCATTATTTGCATGTGGATATCTAGTGTTTCCAGTACTATTGTCGAAAAGACTGTTCTTTTCCCATTGAATGATCTCTGCATACTTGCTATAAATCATATGTCCATTTATGCAAAGGCTTATTTTGGGGGTCTCTATTTCATTGGTTTCTAGATCTTTCTTTATGCCAATACCACTCTGTTTTGATTACTATAGCTTTGTAGTAAGTTTTATTATTTTTTAAATTACTTAAATTTATTTAAGTTACTTAAAATTTAAATTTAAGTGGCCATATGTGTCTAGTACTTTCTGTATTAGACTTTTTAAGCTGAAACAAGAAGGCAGAGATATTTCAAGCCTGAAATTTGACTACCTATCATATTTTTCTCCTTCCCATTCCATCTGAACTCTAGAATTCACATTCACTCCTTGCTGTTCATACTAAGGATAGTGAACATGATTACCTATATGTAAATTTCCATTGCATGAGGCAAGGGAAATGAACTTTGTGGAGGGAAGTGGTAGGGAAAATATGTCCAGACTCTTTTGTGTTCTTTAGAGTACTTAATACTTCTTTTTGGGGGAAAATGGTTATCTTTTTTTCCAAAAACATATGAATTTTGTACTCAATAAATCTCAAACTAAGAGGTGTGAATGCAGGGGAATTGTGACAAGTCAGAACTCTAATCATATCTTATATTTATTTATACAGTACTCTATAATTCACAAACACTATCACCAATTATCTTCAACCTTATCTGGTGAATGAGAAAATTGAGGTTTAGGAAGTTTGAATACATTCCAGACCTAAATAATGGCAGACCTAGCCTTTGAAAGCAGGCCTTCTAATCAACTTCAGAGTCGGCTTTTGCGAAAGATTAAAGTGAATTCATTCACTCAACCTATGTTTATTGAGCATCTACTGTGCATCAACACCGTTGTAGGCTCTGAGGATCTATGGTATACTCCCAACCAACCAAAACAGCAAGATCTCATCTATTTCGTTCCCCAGTCCCATTGACTAGTGCGGTAGATAAAGGTCTGAACTTTGCATGCTCTTCACCTCTCTTAAGTAACCCTCCTTCCTATTCTTCTTCTTCTCCACCCCCCGCCCCCCCCCATTATTCTTATTGCAGCACCCGGCTCTTTCTCTTCATAGCGCTGATTGTGTTTCGAAGCGGCAAGTTTGATTCCTGCCTGACTTTCCCCTTTTACCCCAAGTTAAGCTCCAACGGGGTCAGGGACTTTGTCTCCTTTGTAAATCACTGTATCCCCATCCGTTTCAGAGTGCCTGGCACATAATATTGCCAGGGAATATTTACTCACCAACTGGGTGTCAAGACATAGACATTTCTTCGGAAGTTAGGGTCTCACGTCTGACCCCGCCAGCTAGACCAAGTCTTGGGGATTCCCATAGCCACGCCCTCCTCTGTCCCTGGAAGGAGGGAAAGGAGCCCAGCCTGGCTCCGCCCCCGTCGCTGACGCAGGCTCACGTGACGCGCGCCGGCGCGCGCTGTTTCCGGAAGTCGCCGCCGCGGTCTCTGCCGCTGCTACCTCCGCTGCTACTGCCGTCTCCGTGGAACTTTGCGAGTAGAACGGCTGAGGCGGGCCGGGGTGGGGCCGGGGTTCCGGCCACTCTGCAGAATGGAGATAATCAGGAGCAGTGCGTGTCCTCCGTGCACCTCCCCGAGCCCCACGGCCCCCCTCACCTGGCCTGCTAGGCCCAGACCAGGGCCGGTTTGCTTGGCGGGGCCTGGGACTGAGGCAGCCCCCCAGGGGTTTGCTTCCCCTTAAGTCTGTGAGCTTTGGGGGGCCCTGTCCCTCTCTGTCCCGTGCACCCCTAGGGGCCTTGTCCTCCTGCCCGGGCATCCCCCAGGGCCCTGTGCCTCTGTGGCCCATGTGCTTCTGTGGCCCGAGCACCCCCCCGGGCTTGCCCTCCTAAGGCCCAGCACCCACTCGGGACTTGACCCCCTCCAACCGTGCACCCGTCGGGGACTTCATGCCTTCCGTCTTGTTTATCTCTCTAGGACTTGGTCTCCTCCTCCTGCCCGAGGTCTCAGGATCTCCCCAGCCCTTCTTTCCTCTCCTGTTAGGAGCTCTTGGGCAGGAAGCCAGGCCACCGTCTCTGAGCCTCTTCTCGGTTTCTCCGCAGATTTTAAGAGTAATCTTCACAAAGTGTACCAGGCCATAGAGGAGGCCGACTTCTTCGCCATCGATGGGGAGTTTTCAGGTATCCCTCCCTTGCAAACTGGGGGCTAGCAATGCATAGCTAAGGCTCCTCCTGACCCTCTGACCCCCTGCCTGCTGGCCGCTCCTCCCTGTTTGTGGCCTTGGGCGTGGTAGGAGTCTCTCGTTTCCTCTTACACGTTTCAAAGGCCTGGAAGAGGTGCGGTGGGTTTGTGATTGTTCGAGCTCTGAGGGTTACAGATCGAGATCATGGTTTTGGTGCGGCTTAAACTGTGACATGCACGTGGTAGGGTAAAGGTCAGGTTTTTTTGTGTGTTTATGGTGAAATATGCATAACATAAACCTTTTTTTTTTAGATTTTATTTATTTGACAGAGAGACACAGCGAGAGAGGGAACACAAGCAGGGGAGTGGGAGAGGGAGAAGCAGGCTTCCCGTGGAGTAGGGAGTCCCATGCAGGGCTCTATCCCAGCACTCTGGGATCATGACCTGAGTGGAAAGCAGACGCTTGATGACTGAACCACCCAGGCACCCCTATTTTAACCCTCTTGAAGTGTTTTTTATAGTTCAGTGGCATTAAGCACATTCACATCATCTTGCATCCTTCTCCAGAACTTTTTCATTTTCCCGAACTGAAGCTCTGTATCAGTTGGAGAGTAACTCCATTTTTCCCTCCCCACTGCCTCTGGCAGCTATTATTTCTGTCTCTATGAATTTGACTATTTTAGGCACTTCCTATAAGTAGATTCGTAAAATATTTTTCCTTTGTGATTGACTTTAAGGTCAGGTTCTTGCAGGTAAATGAAGGCATTTCTTTATGCATTAGTGGAAGTGTTCATTGCATAGCTTAGCATGGGTGGTATGTGTGTGTCACACTTTGTCAACACTTACAATTGCAAAGTTTATTTTCCCTTGGATAAAAAACTAATTTCTGAGTTGTTGAAGTCAGTATGAACAATTGGTGTAGATACCCACTTTTGCTACCTGATTTTAAGTGTTTAAAAAACTTAAGCCTTTTTGAAGGAATCCATGCTCGGGTAAATATGATACTTACCTTTAAGCATGAGGTTTCTAGTTGGAGTCAGTTCCCTGGGAAGCTCAGTTTTCACCAGAAATAATTTTTCTCTTTGACCTTCAAAATTCCTTTGTTGTGTAAATATTACTCCAAACTGTTGATCAAGACTGGTACTCTAACAATAATATACTTCAGGATTCTTGGATGTCTAATTATGCATTAATCCTTTTGAAAGCAACAAAACTTATGTAATCACAGAGATTGCTTTCTTAAATCATTATTGTGTTTCGAAACCTATTTTAGACACTAGCACTGCCTATTATCAAATTAAAGCATTCTCATTTCTAAATTCATTATTACAGTGTTTAGCTTGGTGGCCAGTGAAATTAATTCTCATTTTGAAAAAGTGAAGTAAGGAGCATTTCTGATTAATTTTGATTCATAAGAATATGAAATTGCATGCCATTGAATAGTTGACTGATGTTTTTACATGACTGTTAAAAAAAAGTTTATTTCTTAAAATTAGGAATCAGTGATGGACCTTCAGTCACTGCATTGACAAATGGTTTTGACACTCCAGAAGAAAGGTATCAGAAGCTTAAAAAGGTAAGTGGATGTGCTCGAACATCTTTTCCCCCCCCCACATTGGTCTTCCTTATGTTCAATTATAAAGAAATGTTTTCATTAAACTTGCACGTTAACTTCTCTACCCCCGCTGTGAAATGATATTTTAGTAATGTTAAAAATAACAGCAAAAATAATTGTTTGCTGGAAAACATTTTGGGGAAGGTTTAGTATTTTCAGTGTTAATGTGATTTGTAGGGAATACAATGTGGTTATTTTAATCATTTGGAAATAGGCCCAATATGATGCTCTGGTTGGTGGATAGGGGCTTAATTGGGAAAAGTATTAAGAAACATTAATTAATGTAAATTAATAATGCTTCTGATACATAATGTGTAATCTGTTGTAATCAGAAGTATTCTACTAAAAGTCAAATTGAGTAGTTAGAAAGCCCATCTGATTGAGAGTACTCTTGCTCACGTTGAATATACAACACTGATTTGACAGGTGTTTTGTTTCCCTTTTCCAGCATTCCATGGACTTTTTGCTGTTTCAGTTTGGCCTTTGCACTTTTAAGTATGACCACACAGATTCAAAGTAGGTTGTTTTAATAAGCGGCGGATTTCTTTTTTCCTGGTGTAATGTAACCCACTAAGTCTCCTTTTGTCATCTTTTCTGCAGGTATATAACAAAGTCATTTAACTTCTATGTGTTCCCGAAACCCTTCAATAGATCCTCACCAGATGTCAAGTTTGTTTGTCAGGTTGGTAGCATAATTGATTGTCTTCTGTTAAGAAGTGCTGATGAGGCAGTGTGGAAATGTGGAATCAGAATTCTTTTTAAAATTTAGTGCTACCACTGACTGGGTTTTTAGCAAACCATTTCACCTCTCCGACTTTCAGTTTTAGGGTGGCAAATTAATGACACTGCTCTTTTCCTCTTTCCTTTAGAATCAGGGTAAGAGCAAGAGACAGGCAGATGGAAACCAGAACATGAGGTTTATTATTAGCAAAGCTGACTTTGGGAACATGGCTTTGTAATGTGTTTCTGTTGGGGACTTTTAATATCTTACCCCTGACTTGAACCTACAGATCAGGTCCTTCAGGCTTCTTCCCACCCCATTCTCTTTGTACTCATCTCCAAGGGTAGAGCTTTATTTTCTAGAGGAGCAGAGTATGTGTGTATCCTGTTTAAAAAAAGAGAACCCAGAAGGGGCTAAAGTCATATGCTCATTTCTGTTTCCCTCGTTCCCTAGTGAAGAAAGAGAGTCCACAGTTTCCTCCTGAGGAGGACAGGGCATACTTTATGAGCCAAGGTAAGGATTCAGGGAGGTTGCCCTTTAGAACATCGCCTTTAGAGTTGTAGCTCATCTGGTAGACCTCAGTAAATATCAGTTTCCTCTTTCTGTTTTCTTAATAATCTATTATAAAGGATAAGGAGGATGTGAATAAGTGGTGTAGTGTATGGATATGTGATTAGAGACAAGGGATGATCTTTTTTCCCTTAGAATCTTGTGTCCTCGCTTCTCTCTCAGCAAAGTTAGTTCATTTGAGTCTTGCCATTCTTCCCTTCTGCATGTAAGGAGTAATGAGGTTAAGAAAGCCTGGAGGGTAGGCTTCTGAGTGACTGAGCCATGCCAGATTCTTTCTGTAATAAGGCAAGTGAAATTACAAGTTAATCATATGCCTGGGGCTGAAGAGGAAAGGTGAGGGTAATTTTGGTTTTGTAACCTGGTTTCTTAAATTAGCCAGTAGGTCTTTATTCTGCATTCAGTTAATAGCTATTTACGAATTACCTTAGTAGGGGATACTAATTAAACAGTATTTGTAGATTCCCACTGAGGAAAAAAAATAGGCTCCGTTTGGCAATTTGTGTGGATAAAGTTTTCCAGCAATACCAGGAGAAAACAGAAATGTAAGTGGGTTCCGTGACGTTGGCTGGGCGTCAGTTGGGCAAAAGCAGACATTGGCAATGAGACATCTTAGGGATGATGCTTTGTTTTAAATACCAACACAAGTACAGATACTCTAGCTAGGCAATGGAAGTGGATCAGAAGAACTCTGGCTGTCGTACAAAGCTATTCTGTGGCCACACCTGGAATACTCAGTGCAATTCTAGTTGCCAGCCACTCCTTAAGAAACAAACAAAAAAAGATATGATAGATTTGAACAGGCCAGAGACTCATGTCTAAAGTGGACAATGGGGGGCACCTGGGTGGCTCAGTTGGTTAAGTGTCTGACTCTTGGTTTCGGCTCAGGTCATGATCTCAGGGTCATGAGATTGAGCCCCGAGTCAGGCTCCACACTCAGCATGGAGTCTGCTTGTCCCTCTGCTTCCCACTCCCTCTCCCCTGCTCGCATACATGTGTGCGCGCGTGCTCTCTAGCTCTCTCTCAAATAAATAAAAAAATAAAATCTTAAAAAATCAATGGTAAAATGGACAATGGGATAAACATTACAATTTTTTTAGTCTGGAAAAGCAAAGTCAGAGAAAAGGCTTAGACTTAGTATGTAAACTTGTGAATTGTATGGATAAGGTGAACGATAATATCTTTGAATTTTGTTTTGTTTTTTTCCTCCATCCAAGGTGGCTTCTGTTTTGTTTAAAATTCTAGGACTGGGGCGCCTGGGTGGCTCAGTCATTAAGCGTCTGCCTTCGGCTCAGGTCATGATCCCGGGGTCCTAGGATCGAGCCCCTCGTCGGGCTCCCTGCTCAGCGGGAAGCCTGCTTCTCCCTCTCCCACTCCCCCTGCTTGTGTTCCCTCTCTCACTGTCAAATAAATAAAAATAAAATCTTTAAAAAAATAAATAAAATTCTAGGACTGTTGGGATGCCTGGGTGGCTCAGTTGGTTAAGTGTCTGCCTTTGGCTCAGGTCATGATCCAAGGGTCCTGGGATCAAGTCCCACATCAGGCTTCAGTCCCACATTGGGCTCATTGCTCAGCAGGGAGCCTGCTTCTCCCTCTGCCTGCTGCTCACCCTGTTTGTGTACACGTGCTCTCTCTCTCTCTGACAAATAAATAAAATCTTAAAAAAATAATAACATTCTAGGACTGCAGCAGAGTTGCATCTTATAAGGAAGTTAGCTTCTAAAGTCAGAGAGTGGGGTGAAAATTGTGTCTAGGCAAAAATCACTCTTGGACAGCTCTTCTCACCCTTAAAATAGGTAGGGCTGGGGAGTAGAGCAACGTGTAATAGGCTCTTTGTAAAATAAGTGTCTGTACACATAGTGAGATGCTCACACACTAGGCAGGATATGGAAGAATGGGCGGACTCAGAACCTCACACACTCCAGGGAGTGTACCCATCCAGCGGGATGGGAGGCATTTACATTACTTAAAAAAATTTTTTTTGAGTACAGTTGATAAATAATATTACATTAGTTTCAGGTGTACGACATAGTGATTCAACATTTCTATATGTCATGCTGTGTTCACAAGTGTAGCTATCACCTGTCACCACCTGTACGAGACTATGAAAATATTATGTTCCTGATGCTGTGTCTTTTGTTCCCATGACTTACTCATTCCATGACTAGCACCCTGTACCTTCCACTCCCCTTTACCCATTTTGCCCATCCCCTTCCCTCTTTCCCCTCTGGCAACCATCAGTTTGTTCTCTGTATTTTAGGCATTTACATTGTTTTCATCTCTTTTTGTTCTCTTTTTTTCTAGCTGAGCATCAAATGTTTAATTCGTTGAAGATAAAAAATAAATGATTGTGAAATATCAAAACATTGCTGCTATTTGTAGAGTAATTGAGTTTTTAAAAAATATCCTCTTCCATCTCCTTCCCTGTTTCACTCCTCTTTCCTAACCTTTTTTTTAAGGATTTTGTTTCTTTATTTATGAGCGAGAGAGAGAGCACAAGCGGGGAGGAGGGGCAGAGGTAGAGGGAGAAGCAAGCTCCTCACTGAGCAGGGAGCCCAACTCGGGGTTCGATCCCAGGACCCTGGGATCATGACCTGACCCAAAGGCAGACACTTAACCAACTGAGCCACCCAGGTGCCCCTCCTTTTTCCTAACTTTTATATACTTGTATACATACACAGTTTTCCTCCACTTACGATGGTGGCATGTCCCAATAAACCCACTGTAAGTTGAAAACATTGTAAAACTGCTTTTAATACCCCTGACCCACTGAACATCATAGAGTAGCCTACCCTACCGTGAATGTGCTCAGGACACTTACATTAGCCTGTTCTTGGGCAAAATTATCTAACACAAAGCCTGTTTTGTAATATAATGTTAAAAGTCTCATGTCATTTATTGAATACCATATTGAAAGTAAAACGTAGGATGGTTGTATGCGTGGGGCGCCTGGCTGGCTCAGTCTGGAGCATGCAACTTTTGATCTCGGAGTTGTGAGTTTGAGCCCCATGATGGGTTAAAAATGACATCTTTAAAAAGAAAAAAAGGAATGGTTGTAGGGGTACAGAATGGTTGTAAGCACTTGTGTTTGCGTGGTTGAGTGGGAGCTGCCTCTGCCCAGCATCATGAGAGAATACTGTGCTGTATAGATCACTAGCACAGAAAAGATCCAAATTAAAAATTTGAGGTATCGTTTCTACTGAATGCGTATTGCTTTTGCATCACCGTGAAGTGGAAAAATCCTAAATTGAACCATTGTTAAGTCGGGGGCCATCTGTATCCATAGGTCTACACAGGTATATCTAACTTTACCTTTTTTAAAAAATAGATACGGAATCCTGATATTCATATTTTATGTAACTTATATTTTCCACTCAGTACAGTTTCTTCATATTTCACATTGTAGATGTATGTAATTTATTTAATTAGAATTTAGAAGTTTTCCAAAGGTTCCTTTTTTTTTTTTTTTGAGAGGGAGAGAGAGAGCGAGAGCAGGGGGAAAGGGCAGAGGGAGAGGGAGAGAGAATTCTAAGCAGGCTCTGCACCTAGGACGGAGACTGACACGGGGCTCAATCTCACGACCCTGAGATCGTGACCTGAGCCAAAACCAAGAGTCAGATGCTTAACTGACTGAGCCACCCAGGTGCCCCAAAGTTTCCCTCTTTTAAACAATGTTATAGTTAACATTTGTGTGTAGTATATCTTGGTGTATATGTGGGAATTTTTTTTTTTTTTTTTAAGTAAGCTCTATGTCCATTGAGGGACTCAAACTCAAGATCCTGAGATCGGGGCTCCTGGGTGGCTCAGTTGTTAAGCGTCTGCCTTCAGCTTCGGTCATGGTCCCAGGGTCCTGGGATCGAGGCCCGCATCAGGCTCCCTGCTCGGCGGGAAGCCTGCTTCTTCCTCTCCCACCCCTGCTGCTTGTGTTCCTTCTCTTGCTGTGTCTCCCTTTGTCAAATAAATAAATAAAATCTTTAAAAAAAAAAAAAAAGACCCTGAGATCAAGAGTTGTATGCTCTACTGACTGAACCAGCCAGGTGCCACATATATGTAGGAATATTTTTATAGAATTTTTAAAAAAGATTTTATTATTTATTTGAGAGAGTGAGAGAGAGAGAGGGCATGGGGTAAGGTGGGGAGGGGCAGAGGGAGAAGGAGAAGCAGGGCAGGGAGCCGATGCAGGGCTCTATCCCAGGACCCCGGGATCATGACCTGAGCTGAAGGCAGACACTTAACCCACTGAGCCACCCAGGCGCCCTATAGGATTTTTTTTATAGATTTCCTCAAAGGGGAATTGCTGACTCATTGGGCATATGCATTTGAAATTTTGATAGCTCCCTGAAATTGTTCTTCCAAATAGCTGTGTTCATTTTTTGAATCCTGAAAATGGTACATTTAGGACAAATCAAAGACTAATGGACACTAAACCCAAATAGATTTTGTAGGTTCAAGGATTTTTTTTAGTTATGGTAAGAAATACATGACAAAATTCAGCATTTTAAGTAGTTTTTTAAAAAATATTTTATTTGAGAGAGAGAGAGAACAAGGAAGGGGGAGGAACAGAGGGAGAGGGAGAAGCAGATTTCCCGCTGAGCAGGGAGCCCTGATGTGGGGCTTGATCCTAGGACCCTGGGATCATGACCTGAGCCAAAGGCAGCTGCTTAACCGACTGAGCCACCCAGGCACCCCTAAGATAGTCTTTTCTACATCCTGCTATATATATATATTTTTTAAGATTTTATTTATTTATTTGAGACAGAATGAGAGAGAGAGAGAGAGCACATGAGAGGGGGGAGGGTCAGAGGGAGAAGCAGGCTCCCTGCCGAGCAGGGAGCCCGATGCGGGACTCGATCCCGGGACTCCAGGATCATGACCTGAGCCGAAGGCAGCCGCCCAACCAACTGAGCCACCCAGGCGCCCCTCATCCTGCTATATTTTAAAAAGAATTTGTGTTGGCTAATAAAGCTAAGTATGGTATTTATCTTTTAACACAACACCCTAAAAAATGAGTAAAGGAAAAATGGGAAGAAAAGAAAAATGAAGATGTGCTTAGTATGGTATGATTAGAGCACAGAATTTGTGCCAAAGAAAGTCTCCACTGTCTGTGCGTCTCCTAGCAGCTAAGACAGGGGAAACACACACAGCTCTGTGGTGCACAGAATCAGAACATGCGCCTTTCATTACCATAAAGAAATCACGAAATGTAGAAAACCTTGTCTTTGGCTACCTGTCTCAAGTGAATACCATCACGAGTTTCACAGGACTGGTACAGCATCCCTCATCTGGACAGATGGTATTCTGTCGAAGTACAGTTCAGGAAAGGTAGTTCTATGAGGAACCAGATCAGAATGACTCAGGTGTATCACCCTCTCGTGTTCTGACTTAAAACAAGAAATTAGAGTAGCTGCAGCCATATTTTATGCTCTTTAGTCACGTCGAGTCAAGAACTTTGTGATTTGCCATTCATGTATACCATATATGGTAGTATTTTCTTAATGTTTTCATTTAAATGTTTATATTTCGGCTCACTCTAGGTTTCAGATGTATTTGTGTAATCAGTCTTGTTACTGGGAACTTTTCTCTATTTTTGATCTTGAACGTAAAGGCTAGCCAGTGAAGATTTTGGGTTTTTATTTTTTATTTATTTATTTTTTATTTATTTTTTTTTGTTTTGTTTTTTTTTGATTTTGGGTTTTTAGAATCAACCTTGGGGTGGATGTTGATGTGTTAGGACTTGCACATGTGAGCTACTTTAAACTTGAACTGGTGGTGAGAGACTGTCAATACATTTTATTTCTTTTTATTGTTTCCTACTCAGTACAGTGATCAGGAGTTTTCTGCCTTTTGGGAGAATATGTGTTTACCCATTATAATTTTCTTAAATATTATGAAACGAAGGATATTTGTTTTATAAGCTCTAAAGGAGAAGAGCCCAGATAGTTTAAATGAATGGATTATTTGGCAGCCTTGGAGTAGAAATGCTAATTTTCTGACTTTGGCATGCTACTTCCTTGGCTGTCTGCCTTTGTTTATGTGTGTGAGTTACCTCTCTGTTTCTGTTCACGTATCTGCCACCAACATCACCAAAATGTATGTTCTGTTCCCTCTTGTTTCAGAGCTCAAGCATTGACTTTCTAGCAAGCCAAGGATTTGATTTTAATAAAGTTTTCCGCAATGGTAAGATTGTATGTGGCTTATCCTTAGAGCTTGTAAATTTGGATTTGGTTGAGAATGATCTTTTTGTGCCTGCCATCTGAGACAGAATCTCAGAGTCCTGGTATACCATGTGCAGCCTTAGAATTTTTTTTTTTAATATTTTATTTATTTATTTGACAGAGAGAGACACAGCGAGAGAGGGAACACAAGCAGGGGGAGTGGAAGAGGGAGAAGCAGGCTTCCTTCAGAGCAGGGAGCCCGATGTGGGGCTCGATCCCAGGACCCTGGGATCATGACCTGAGCCAAAGGCAGACACCCAACGACTGAGCCACCCAGGCGCCCCCAGCCTTAGAATTTTTAGAAACTCTTTTATTGTGCCTTTTAAAAAGTGTAGCCTGGTCTACCATGAACTGAATGGGAAGAGTAGACTCTACTTCATTTTGCTCTAACGAGGCCTCACCAACTCCTGATCTTATTGAATGGAGTTTATTCTCCCACTGGGGTGACTTCGTGGCCCTAACAGGCCACCTGTGGGGAGCACTGCCCTGTTTTCTTCCAGTGAGACAGGCAGCAGAGTACTTTAAAAAGTAGCTGTATGCTAGTAATTCTCTAATGAAAAGCCCCCTTTTTCAAGCAGTGCTTGTTTTATAATTGGAGGTAGTTTCTCATGGGAGAAAAAAAGTCTGCGTAGACAGCACGGTCATGACAGCTAACTGGGTGGTGTGACAGGTGTGCGGACACCCTGAGGAGAGGGACTGTGTCTCATTCATTTCAAATCCCCCGTGTATAGCATGAGTCCTCTGCTGTGTCAGGGAAGTGACCCTAACATTCGTGAGTGAATATTGGGCATTCAAGTCCCCACCAGAGTGCTTTTCCTTCCTCTATTTCCTGAAAAGTGTTACAGACCCTTTTCCCCTGATAGTCTTCTTGGAAGTGTCTTTCACTTCCTGGCCTGGAATGGAACCGGGGGACTCCTCTTTTGCTCCCCTGCCCCTGCATCCCTCTGGAACACAGGTGGTTTTACCTTTGTCGTTTGGTCTGTCCAGGCAGGCATCCCATTGGTCTCCTTGTTCCCCCACGCTACTTGCAAGCCGCTTGGGTTCCCTCTGCCTAGGAGCCCCTGTTGGCAGGGATGTGCCACCACTTCTGTATCTCCTTTTTCTGCCCATTTCATGAGCGTGGCATTCGGGACAGCCTTGGCTTTGGCTTACTGTCTTCTCTCTACTCCTACCTCCCTCCTCATTATGGGTAACATCAGCATCCACAGGGATGACCAGCAAATGCTCCATATTGTCTGTTTCTTGACCAGGCACACAGCAGTCTTTGCTTGTACGTCCCCTTAGCCATCTCTATCCTCTACCCATCATGGGTCTTATCACCACTAACTGCCCACCTCCAGCATTTCTCACGCTGACAGCACTACCTCTTGTCCTTCTCTACTTCGTCTCGTCACCCGTGATGTTAACTTGTTTATTCCATTGTGGAAAAAGCCACACATTGTTTACCATCTTAACCATTTTTAAGTACTCCGTTCAGTGATACCGTTTTTAAGTACTCCGTTCAGTGATACTAAGGATGTTCATGTCATGCAGCTCTTGGTGTTAACAATATTGATCACCTTTTTCACCAATTAATTTTAGCATTGACTGATGATTCTTGCATGGAACAATTAGTATTGCTGACAATCGTGATTTTCCAATTGCATCATTGTGGAAAGTTCATTAGTGTCCCATGACCTTTAATGCCACCCATATCGTGCTGATCTCTAAATAGATATCTCAGTACCTTTCTCCTGAATGTTAGGCTTATATCTACCACCCTTAATTAATGTATAATATATAATTTATGTATACCCTTATATATCCAGGAGATAACTTTTGATTTTCACTCCTTGGGCCGAAACTGTTCTTTACCCCGTGTTTCCCACCTCCATATGTGGACTTGCCATCTACCCAACTGCTTACACCTAATAGCCAGGTGTCATTTTTGGTCTTGCTCTTCCCTTTATCCCTCCCTTCCAGTATATCAGCAGGTTCTCTCTCTCCTGTCACTCTAGTCATTCTCTTCATCTCTGTAGTCTAAGCTGGGTCACAAACCATGACCCACTGCCTACTTTGTCCATAAAGTCTTATTTTAAATAAAGCCATGCCTGTTCTTTTACCCAGTGTGTATGGCTGTGTTGCAAGAGCACAGTTGATTGGTTGTAACAGAGCTCCCCACGTGGCCCACAAGCCTGAAACATTTACTGTGTGTGCCCCCTCTAAGAGAAAGTTTACTGATCTCTGATGGAAGCAGTTACTTCTTGCCTGGACAGTTGCTTTTAACGGACTTCCCTACTTCAACCCTCACAGGAGTCGAAGTGATCTCTTAGAAACGAGAAGCAGATACTGTAATTATCTTGCCTAAAACCTTCTTCTTCTTTTTTTTTTTTTTGAAGATTTTATTTATTTATTTATTTATTTGACAGAGAGATAGCGAGAGCAGGAATATAAGCAGGGGAAGTGAGAGAGGGAGAAGTAGGCTTCCCGCTGAGCAGGGAGCCCAATGTGGGGCTCGATCCCAGGACCCTGAGATCGACCTGAGCCGAAGGCAGACGCTTAACGACTGAGCCACCCAGGCGCCCCTTGCCTAAAACCTTCTAATGGCATTCCATTGCTCTTAGAATAAAATAAATTTTTTTTAAAGATTTTATTTATTTTTGTGAGGGAGGGAGGGAGCGAGGGAGAGAGAGAGAGAGAGTACAAGCAGGGGGAGGGACAGAGGGAGAAGCAGACTCCCTGCTGAGCAGGGAGCCTGATGCAGGGCTCAATCTCAGGACCCTGGGATCCTGACATGAGCCGAAGGGAGACGCTTAACGGACTGAGTCACCCAGGCACCCAGAATAAAATAAATTCTTATCCTGGCCTCTCCATGCCAACCTTGTGCCATTCTCCTGCTCACTGTGTTCTGGTCACACCAGCTTCCTTGCTGTTTTGGGAGCAGTGTGCACCATCCCATCCTCTGCACATTTATTTTTTATTTATTTATTTATTTTAAAAAAGATTTTATTTATTCATTTGACAGAGAGAGGCACAGCGAGAGAGGCAACACAAGCAGGGGCAGTGGGAGAGGGAGAAGCAGGCCTCCCGCCGAGCAGGGAGCCCGACGTGGGGCTCGATCCCAGGACCCCGAGATCATGACCTGAGCCGAAGGCAGACGCTTAGCGACTGAGCCACCCACGTGTCCCCCTCTGCACATTTATACTTGTTCCCTCGCCTGAAATACTCCTCCCCTGGCTTTTTGCCGGCCTGCTTCATTCTTTGGGTCTTCCCTTGAAGTGACCTTCTCTGATCATCTGGTCGGAAGTCGTTCCCTTCACCACAGAGTAGGATGTGTCTCCTTTGTTCATGGTTAGACACCTTGTGGCCGATACAGTGCCTGGCCCAGTGGAAGTGCCAAATAAGCATTTGTTGAAAGAAGAATGAATGATGGGAGTGAATGAACAGACAGATGTATTTCAAAATCATTTGCTTTTTCTGTTGATTTTTTGGGGTATGGTTACATATGTTCAGTCTTTCCTGAGTGTTTCAGATTCACTGGTTTGTTCAAGAATTTTTATGTTAAAATTTTTATGCTAAGTTACTTCTGCTAATGCATTCTTTTTAAAATTACATTTAGGAATTCCATATTTAAATCAGGAAGAAGAAAGACAATTAAGAGAGCATTATGATGAAAAACGTCTGCAGTCCAATGGCGCAGGAACTCTGTCTTATGTATCACCAAACACTTCAAAATGTCCTGTGACAATTCCTGAGGACCAGAAGAAGTTTATTGACCAAGTGGTGTAAGTTCCAAAACTGAAACCAAATGTGCATTATGTAAATGTATGTTGGGGCCGAACTGACATCTGTATTTTTTTTTAACATTTTATTTATTTATTTGAGAGAAAGCACGAATGGTGGGGAGGGGCAGAGGGAGAGAGAGAAGCAGACTCTCCGCTGAGCAGGGACCCCGACGTGGGATTCGATCCCAGGGACCTGAGATCGTGATCCGAGCCAAAGGCAGACGCCCAACCGAACCACCCAGGCGCCCCTGACATCTGTATTTTAACCTTGAGCTGTACACACACAGCGCACGCAGTTGTGATAGGGTGAATGGCAGGATTTCACTTTGTCATACCTGAATTTGTGTAATCACAGCACATTGTAAAATAGAATTCTGTGTACTGTACTTAGACTTCCCATGTGTCCTATGCAAGAGACTCAGCCAGTGCACATACCTCTTGCATGGATCAAGGGCCCCATAAACACTGTCCAGTTTCCCTGAAGGCAGAGGAATGAAACAGGCCCATCCAGATATTTGCAACACATCCACATTTTTGTTTTGTTTTATTTTGTTTTTTGAATGAAGTTTCTGACTAGCACACAGGCCACTGAAGGAGTGTCTGGTTTTCCTGAGTTTTTGGTAAACTGCTTTACTAGAAAAGTAAAAATTAATTAGTGACTTAATTTTACTTGAGTATAGTTGACACACAATGTTACATGAGTTTCAGGTGTAAAACATAGTCATTTGACAGGTTTATACATTATGCTGTGTTCACAAGTGTAGCTCCCATCTGTCCCATTACTTCACTATTACAGTGCCGTTGATGGTATTCCTAATGCTCTGCTTTTTATTCCTGTGACTTACTTACTTCATTTTTTTTGGTTTTATTGTTTCTTTTTTAATTTAAATTTAATTAACATACAATGTATTATTGGTTTCAGAGGTAGAGTTCAGTGATTCATCAGTCTTATACCCAGTGCTCATTACATCACGTGCCCTCCTTCATGTCCATCACCCAGTTATCCCATCCCCCCACCCCTGCGACTTACTTATTTCATAACTGGAGGCCTATATCTCCCTCTCCCCTTCACCCATTTTGCCCAACCCCGTACTCCCCCTCCCCTAGAAAAGTAAAAATTTAAATCGCTTGTATTGATGAATCCTTGAGAAGTTTCCTAATTCATGAATAACAAGAACAAAAAGAATATGTTCAAATAATGTATGTTTTAAAAAGATTTATTTATTTAGTTTTAGAGCCAGAAAGAGGGAGAGAGAGAGATCATGAGCAGGAGGAGCAGAGGGAGAGGGAGAGAGAATCTCAAGCAGACTCCGAGCAGAGCAGGGAGCCCCACCAGGGCTTGATCTCACAACCCTGAGATCAAGACCTGCGCGAGACCAAGAGTTAGATGCTTGACCAACTGCGCCCCCCAAGCGCCCCCCCAATAAAGTATTTTTATGTGTAACCACGTGTAACTTTTAAGTGTAGCTAAAAACTTATAACCTGATTGGGTACAGTTACATTGTCCTATGTTCTTATAGTCAGTTTGCTTCTGAGTATGATTATTCTGTTGGTTGATGACTTCCTTCCTTAAAGATATTGATGGTGATGTTTTCATTCTAATTCCTCAGAGAGAAAATAGAAGATTTATTACAAAGTGAAGAAAACAAGAACTTGGATTTAGAGCCATGTACTGGGTTAGTTGCCCTGAATATTCTCATGTGCTCCATTTTGGTCTTTGAAACACACATTCATAGTCTTGTTATTATTTGTATGATGTAAGCACTAACTTGAGCATTAACACAGTGGGGACCATGGTATATTGAGACAGAATGAACAGTTTGTCCTATCCTGGAGGGGAGAAAACCCTTGTGCATCTTTGGCTATAAGTTACGCTCCAGAGTGGCATAATTACTTTAGCCTCGGAGAGTGCTTAATACATGAAGGCTTAAAGGGAAGAATTCACCGTCAGGCTGCCTCTATCCTTTTAATTTCTCTCTGCAGTAAAAAACAAAAGTGTCTCAAAGAGGCAGTGACTCAAACACCTTACTTCCCTTTTACTTTGTGACTAGCTTCACAAAAGTGTTTTAATGCATGTGTCTACTTCAGAGTCATTGGACAGTCACAGGAAGTGATACTGTGATTGGACAAGAACTTTTACCTCTTGGATAAATGCGGTATAATAATATTAAAGAAGATTCTGATGAGGACGAGTGATGAGGGATCCTGCCACCTCACACGTCCCTCCTGTATTTTGTTTGCGTATTACCCGTCACTTCTCATGGAGTTGCTTTTAAAAATTAAATGTATTTCCCCAACCAGTGCTTGATCGGTTAGGGTTTTCTTTTAATGAGCCCAAATCAGTACCTTCTCTTTTGTTTTTATAGGTTCCAAAGAAAACTAATTTATCAGACTTTGAGCTGGAAGTAAGTGTTTATATTATATGTGAGAACTCTGTGAGGGACCCAGGATTTAAAACTAAATACAATCTTTTAGCTCTCTTTGCACTTTTGAGATTCTGCAGCTTTTGGTGATTTGACCATACCATGCTCTTGGGCAGTGCTTTATTGTGCTACTTCCCCTACTTGTTAAGTTCCTTAAATACCCACTAATTTTCTGTTATTTCTTAGCAGGTGCTTTTAAGCCTTTAAAATTTTCTTTTAATTGTCACTTTGGCCTTAAGTCCATTAAGTTCTGTATGTATAGTGTTCTTTGAAGGTACATGATACAGATGGGTTTTTTTTTTTTTTTAAAGATTTTATTTATTTGACAGAGAGAGACACAACACAAGCAGGGGGAGTGGGAGAGGGAGAAGCAGGCTTCTCGCGGAGCAGGGAGCCCGATGTGGGGCTCGATCCCAGGACCCCGGGACCATGACCCGAGCCGAAGGCAGACGCTTAACGACTGAGCCACCCAGGCGCCCCCAGATGGGGTTTTAAGATCTAGAAAATACCTAGATGAATGCTCTTTCTAAAGCAGGGGTGGACCATGGGTGGGTTTCAGGGGGTCTCTGAATCCCCTGAAATCACATCCATAATTTTGTGCATGTATTTTTCTGGAGGTGTTTCCATTGAGTTCTATGTATTTTCACCCCCCCCTTTTTTTTTTTTTTTTTGAGAGACAGAGAGAGTGTATGAGTGTGCACGTGAGGGGGTGGTGCAGAGGGGCAGAGGGTGAGGGAGAGAATCTCAAGCAGATTCCACGCTGAGCATGGAGCCCGACGCAGGGCTTGATCTCATGACCTTGAGATCATGACCTGAGCCGAAATCAAGAGTCGGACACTTAACTGACTGAGCCACCCAGGCACCCTATCTCTGTATTTTCAAGTGGCTCTCTAGCCCAAAAATTGAACATCATTGTTGAGCAGTTGGATGTTTGTATTTGATGTTGGGGCTCTTGTTCTCCCATTAGAATCTACCAGTGATACGTACTTGGAATTTACTTTGAACAAAACAGGAAAAGGGCCATTGTCCTCTGACTAGGCTCCTTTCCTGTCATGTTACCCTTGCACTGTACTCCATGTGGGTTCCAGATTCTTCTCCTTGGCTGTCGCAAGCTACCATGCCAAATTACAGCAGAGTTACTTTTCTCAAACCTCTTCTATGTATGCCCATACCATTTAAAATGACCTTCACAATTTCACTTAGGAAGTAAATGTTACTATATTTGGAAGCAAGATTTGACTGTGTGGTAATGAGCTGACTGTATTAGGTGATCCATGACATCTCAGTAGATGCCTATGTCCTAAAAAATTAATTTGAAATCAGTTACACTCCTGCCTTTTAAAAGCAGATACAGGGAAGCCTTTGGGAGCTGAAATATTATGGATTAGACTTACTATAAAGTATTCATTGTAATAGTTATTTTATATTTAATAAAACTTACTGAATTATCGCTATAGACTTGCTTTGAAAATACCTAGGGTTTTAGCTGTCATTGTCTCATCTAGTGATGTCCTGTTGTGTCTCTCTTCTTTAGGTATCCCAAAGGCATTCACGTTGACACTTTAGAAACTGAAAAGGTAACCCCAAGAACTATCCAGAGCCAAACCCATGCAATGATACATTGAACATGCTGAGAGTCAGGATTGACTCGTGGCTCTGCTTCTTGTGAGCTGGGTGACCTTGGGCAAGTCACTTCACCTCTGGAAGCCTCATCTTCCTCATTTGTACTCTGGGGATGAGCCTGACAGTGATGGTCTGTGCCTGTTTCACAGCTGTTTTGTGGTGATCAAGTGTGTCAGCGGGCATGAACATGCTTTGTAAACTTGAAAGTATGCAAATGTTAGTATGCATTCTGATTATGGCAGAAAGCTGTAGTGCTCTGCATGAAAAAAATGGCTTCCTGTTGGCAGGCACGTGAAATTAAATGATAGACTCTGGGGCATGAGTATCGCTATGGCATGTATTCCTGAGGTGTGCTGTTGGACCCGTGGTGGGTAATGGGAGGCTGATGGTGGGCTCTGTTAGCAAAATTTCAGAATTTTAGGATTTCGTTGTTGCTCTTAAGTCGGATGTCTGATGAAATAAGAGATGAAGTAAATTAAAAAATCTTGCTAGAAGATAAATCTCAAACTTGGACATAGGATGTGATGTGCTTAACTGATACAAAATGGAATATATGAGAAGGAAGGGACTGGCTTTCTGACACATTACCAGGAAAGCCAGGATTTTTTTCTTATGTCAATTAAATAGGATACGGAAATTTTATTTTAAAGCCAATTGTTTAGAAATTCACGTTCACATGCAGCATAACTTCTTAGTGTTCATCGTGGGAAGTGTCTTATTCTCATAGTCTGTTGATACTTTGAAGTGACCTCTGTTGGGGTGAATTAATAAACCATGAGCAAATGTCGCGCATGCGCAGAGGCAGAATTTTGGTTTGTAACACGCCAACTCAGTTTTCACGGCATTTCAAAATACTCTCAGCGGGTTAGCCCATGAAAGGCTGCGTTGGTAAAACATATAACTTTGAATGGTAGCAGAATCTGAGTTGTTTGAAGTCAGGTTGCTTCTGGAAAGTTGTACATCTCCTTTATATCTTTCAGAAAGAGCGCTACATCGTCATCAGCAAAGTAGATGAAGAAGAGCGTAAGAGGAGGGAGCAGCAGAAACTTGCTAAGGAACAGGTGACTGAGTTATGTTCATGTCTTTTGGGTGAGAAATGGCAGCTTGGTACTGATGTAGGCCTTCCTGCATGTTTGTAGATCCTGTGTCACATTCAGTGTAATGAATAGTGTCTTAACATAGCAGCACTGAATTGGCAGAAACACCTAGAACAAAACAAGGGAAACTTAAGGTTAAGAATTTAGACATAGGGGCGCCTGGGTGGCTCAGTTGGTTAAGCGACTGCCTTCGGCTCAGGTCATGATCCTGGAGTCCCGGGATCGAGTCCCGCATCAGGCTCCCTGTTCAGCAGGGAGTCTGCTTCTCCCTTTGACCCTCCCCCCTCTCATGTTCTCTCTATCTCATTCTCTCTCTCAAATAAATAAATAAAATCTTAAAAAAAAAAAAAAGAATTTAGACATAGCCACCAAAGTGAGTCTGACATGTGAATCATCTATGTGAGTCAGCCTCTAAAAAAATGTATTCTTGGTCATCATTCAGATTGTGTGTCCCTGAACCGCATGCCCATTAGCTAATACTGCTGTGTTTAGCCTCGGGCACAGTTGCTGGTCTTCCTAAAACAAACTGGAACCTGTGATTCGACAGATTAGGATGACATGGTGGTATTTGCATTGTCAGAGCATCACCCTGGTTGCTGTCTGGAGAGTGGATTCCAGTGAGGAGGACCGGAGGCAGGGAGACCAGTTAGGCTGTGGAGTAATCTGTGAGATGTCGGTGAGCTGGAATAGGATACTGAATAGCAATTTAGGTGGACCCTGGAGATGTTTAGAAGGTAGACTCAGTGGGGGCGCCTGGGTGGCTCAGGCGTTAAGCGTCTGCCTTTGGCTCAGGTCATGGTCCCAGGGTCCTGGGATCAAACCCTGCATTGGGCTCCCTGCCCCATGGAAGCCTGCTTCTCCCTCTCGCACTCCCCCTGCTTGTGTTTCCTCTCTCACTGTCTCTCTGTCTCAGATAAATAAAAATCTTTGAAAAAAAAAAAAGGTAGACTCAGTGGAATTTGGGATTGGGTGTGGGTGGTGAAAGTGGAAGGGAGAAAAGAAAGATACTCAAGCTAGAAATTTGAGCAAGTGGGTAGACTGGTGTCAGATGGGGTGGCCCAGAGTGATTTTAAAGCCAATTGGGGGGACAGGTGGAGGAGGCCAAGAGCTCACACATGCATAAGGCAGGACCACATCTGACTGGTCTAATCATTAAGGATGCAAAAAGCCACTGCTGAACTGAGACAGTTTCTTGCTTCAGTAGAGAAGGAAGATCAGCCAGAGGTACCAGCTGCATGTGGTCCCACCCACCAAAAAGACAGCACTGAAGCCAAAGGGGCCTGGGGACTACTGTGTGAGTTGTGGCTATCCCATTACCAAGGAGCCAGTTCTGGACCGCGGCTGAGCACTTTTCTGTGCTCTAGCTGTATTCTGCAAAGGAGGGTGGGCAGAAAGCCCCCTGCCTCATCAGAACCTGGGAGGCAGGGAGAATCCCTCATGACAGCCTCCCAGGAGAAAGAGGGAGGCAGGCAGGAGAGGGCCTCAAAGCAGCCCCTCACAAGCCTCTGCCTCCCACCCACTCTTCCCGGGGTGTTCCACCGACACAGAGATGGGTCGTGACTCAGGCCTTTGCCCATGTGGTCTGTGTGGATACATGCAAGGTCACCAGGGCACCATGGCACAGCTGTCCCCTCAAAGTGGAGAAGGATGTTACCTTCTGTTTTTGACCCGGTGACGTTTTAGATGTCTTGGGGCGTCCACGGGTGGGTGTCCTGTAGGCAGGTTTGTCCTTCTGGAGCGCAGGAGAGAAGGTGAGGTGAGGGCTAGGTGTGGCTGTCGTTGGTGGGGAGAACCAGGACTGGGCTGGAGCATCCACCGTGTGCCGAAGAATGAAGATAAGATGGTCTGGGGTAGGTTCCTGAGGGATCTGGCATTTAAATGATAAGCAGAAGTAGAAGAATGTACCCGGAGAGTCTTGTGACCAGCAGCCAAGGGAAGAGAATGTTCAAAGAGGGGAATGTCAACAGAGGAGAAGTTACGGATAAAGATGGAGATGTGGCCACTGGGTTTAGCCTTGGGAGTCCTTTTTTTTTTTTTTTTTAAATGATAATAATAATTATTTTTAAGTGTTGCAGTAGAAGTTTAGTAACAGTTTTGAGAGCTAGAATTCCAACCCAGAGGACAGAGGAGAACAAGATAGAAATCTAAGAACCAAGGGAACTGGGATATTTAGCAGGGACCCCAGCACAGCAGTCATCATTCCAGGAATTCAGCTGTTTATCCACCTGACAAAGACCTCTGGTCACAAGGAACAATGAACACTTTGGTATAGGAATTAGGGTCGAATTAGTTATTCACCATTTGTAGCATACTCACCGTATATTCCAGCATTATGGTAGGTGCAGAGGGTGTCAGAACAAACGATTTATTTATTTATTTGAGAGAGAGCGTGAGAGAGTGAGCACTGAGCGGGGGGAGGAGCAGAGGGAGAAGCAGACTCCTCACTGAGCAGGGAGCCTGACGTGGGGATGGATCCCAGGACCCCGGGATCACGACCTGAGCCGAAGGCAGATGCTTAACCAACTAAGCCACCCAGGCGTCCCAGAACGAATGATTCGTGGCTTTCCTATCTAAGAGTTACCAGTCTATCTGGGAGAAAGTACTAAAAATGTCATTAAAACATAGGGTTATGAAGTTTTTAAAAAACATTTTTAAAAATTAAAAAGAAATTTTAATTGTGGCAAAATACACATAACAGAAAATTTACTCTCCTGTTTCCAAGTGTACAGTTCTGTAGGATTAAGTGCTTTCACCTTGTTGTGTAGCCACATCATCCATCCTTGTCACTGTTCTCATCTCATTAGACACAAACTCCCTGTCTGCACCCCAGCCCCTGGCAACTCCCCTTCTACTTTCTGTCTCTGTGGGTCTGACTACTCTGGGTGCCTCATGTAAGTGGAATTGTGCAGCATTAGTCTTTTTGTGACTGGTTTATTTCACTCAGCATAATGCCCTCCAGGTTTACCCGTGTTGTAGCAGGTGTCAGAATTCCCTTCCTTTTAGAGCTGAATAGTAGTCTCTTGTCTGTAGTCCATTGTCTGTAGAGACTACATGTTCTTCATCCATCTGTCATGGACACTGGGTTGCTTCTGCCTTTTGGTTCTTGTGAATAATGCTGTTATGATCATGGGTGTGCAAATATCTCTTGGAGTCCTTGCTTTCAGTTCTTTTGGGTATATACCCAGAAGTGAAATTGCTGGATCGTGTGGAAATTCTATATTTACTTTTTTGGGGAACTGCCATACTGTTTTCCATAGCGACTGAACCACTTTACATTCCCACCAACAGGGCACAAGTGTTCCAGTTTCTCCATATCCCCGCCATCACTTGTTAGCCTTGGGAGTAGTTTAAAGAGATGAGCAGTTTCAGTGGGGGTGAGGCCAGAGAGAGGGCTGCAAGGAGCGAGTGAACGGAGAGAAGCCTCGAGTAATGTAGCTATGATGAGACAGGAAGGGGCAGCAGGTGCATCCAGCTTAGCACTGAGGATGGGGTATCAAGATAGGAGAGAAATTGAGCCTATTCAGACATCATTGGGAGGAAAGGAGAGAAGAAACTGGGTGGGGCTAAGTCTCAGAATGCTATGCTCCAAATGTACAAAAATGCATTTGACAAGGAAAAAAGCCAGAAATTATGAGAATGCTTGATTTGATCAATCAGTCAGCTGCTAGATGGGCTTCCTCAGAATTTAATGCAGTATTGAATTTGGCCAGCAGGTGGCAGCTTTGAAAAGTTTGTATTTTTAAGGCCATTTGCTGGACTTGGAAATTTCAACAAATGATTTGAAGTGATAGGTAAACCCTAGGTGCCATTATTTTAGTAACTATTGAATAGTTTGGGACTTGCTAATTCCACGTTCTAAAACAGAAGAAAGGTGTGTACATAAGTTATGTCAGACGCAGTTCTTTGGGATCATGGAGACAGAACAGGGAAACTAAAGCTATCTAACTCAATATAACACTAAAGTGTTTTTGGGGGCTACATTTTAACCGATTCAGATAAGGAATATGTGTACGTCAGTAGTTTTCTTGGTTTGTTTCTCTAAATCAGGAAGAACTGAATGATGCTGTGGGATTTTCTAGAGTCATTCATGCCATTGCCAATTCGGTAAGTGAACCAGGCTTTTTCTTTTTTTCAGCTAGATTCCTGAACATGACATTTAAGGTGAAATGCTTAGTCATCATTGCCAACTACCCATTTGGTCACGTGTAGAATGTTTACCTGGTATGGAGAGAGACTTTGGTTATAATGCGCTCAGTGACATCATAATTGCCGATTGGATCCACACCATTTTCCAGAAGGTTTTCTTGTGGGGGCGCCTGGCTGGCTCAGCCGGTAGAGCATGTGACTCTTGATCTTAGGGTTGTGAGTTCGAGCCCCACGCTGGGTGTAGAGATTACCTAAAAATAAAAAAAAATTAAAAAAAAAAAAAAAGGTTCTTGTACAACGCATAGGAAGGTTATACTATGATTTCCTTATATGGCTACATGAAACTTACTTTTATTATTCTCAAAACCATTAAGAACTGGAAAAGGCAAGTAAGGAGTATGGGGAGAAATAATCAGGTATCTGACTGAGGGTGTTCTGTTCCATAATTAGAAGAGTCTAGAGGACAAAAATAATTGTGTTGAGTTCTTCTGCATAACTGTAACTGAATTGTGTGTGATAGCCTTTGTGATATTTGATAAGTTTTAAAATGTGTTGACCTTTTGTGTAAATATGCTAGAGCATTCCGTGATTGGTATGGCGGACATTTTTGCTTGTTTTCTAAGTCCCGTTGGAAAAGAGGCCTCCATGTCTTGGCGTAGATAAATTGGGCCAGGCTGCTGGTGGTTTCGTGGATTACACAGCCAAGTCAGACAGCTTGCTGGGATGCTCAATAGCCTGGAGGCTAAGACTTTCTGTTCCTAGAGTAGCTGGCCATGGGAGAAGGAATTATCTCCCCTGGAGAAGGAATCATCTTGTCTTGTCGCTTAGGTGCTGAGCTTTGCACCCAGGACACTTTAAGGCCGTAGAGATCCCCTCTTTGTTCCTCCAAGTGCAGGCTTGTGAGAACAGGAGCACTTGAGAGGGGGCATGCCACTGTCCTCCACTGGGGATGAACAGCAAGTTACAGAGCCCTGTGAAAGAAGTCAGTGAGGTAACCAGAACGGGATAGAAAGTCGGATGAGTCTGGAGAGAAACAAAGGCAAGAGAGTCTGTTCATGAATGCTAAGACAGGTATCCAGAGAAGCAAGGAGGAATTTCTGGTCACATTTGCTTATATCATCCACACTTAGCCAGCAGACTTCAGAGAAGTGGTTGAATTGACTGAGGCCAGCCCTGAAATATAGACCTGTGGGGCATCACTTGGCTTTGAGCTCTCTTGTGGCCATCCCGATAGTTGGGTCTGTTTGCCTGGTTCATACCCAGATGCCGTAGCTGGCTGTGTCCATCTCCCTGTTGTCTGTCTGCTACAGAATAATTTACAACATGCTGCTGACCGTTGGTAGTTAATGACACAGAGCATACTACGAAGACAAGTCCCCTTTATCAGTGACCCAGACATTTAAAATTTAGAAGTCACATACCTTAAAAACACAGAGTCAAGCTCTATAAAGCCGGTGAATACTCAGTACTCTTAAATATTTATATCACATCACATTCTTTCCCTGCCACTCTTTGTAGTAAATCTGTGTTTCCTGTATGTTAAAAAACTTATGTTATACTAATTTTACACTCACAGCAGTCACAGAAATAGTACAGAGTTTCCACTGATCCCTCACCTCGCTACCTTCTGCTGATGCCTCATATAACCATGTGGTTATCTGAACCAGGAGGTGAATACTGGTATGATGTTATGAACCAAACTGTAGGCCTTACCTCAACAGCATCACTTTCCCCACTGAGTTCATGGTTCTTTCCAGGACCCCACGTTGCATTTACTTGTTTCTTTTCCTTAGTCTTCAGCAGTCTGGGCCGTCTTTCGTTGTCTATTATAATCTCAGTGTTTTTTTTTTTGTTTTTAAAGATTTTATTTATTTGAGAGAGAGAGAGAACACGAGCGGGGGAGGAGCAGAGGGAGAGGGACAAGCAGACTCTGTGCCAAAGTACAGAGCCTGATGCAGGGCTTGATCCCACAACCCTGAGATCATGACCTGAGCCAAAATCAAGAGTCACATGCTTAACCGACTGAGCCCCGTGGTGCCCCGGCCCCCACCCTTTTTTGAGCACCTCCTCATTCTTTGGCATCACAAGCTGTTCAGACTCATGTTGTATTTTCCCTGCCTCAGTTCTAGAATCCATGAGTTCTCCAAGGAGCCCTGGTTCCTTTTATTGGATAATGATTTTTAGAAACCCAGATCTGGCACTGGGTACTACTGTGGTGTTACCGAGCCAAAAGGACAGCTTGTCTGTTGGATTTGGAAGATTTCGTATAGAACAATTTATTTCTAAGAATTACGTTTAGCCCTATGAGTCAAGAAGTATCACTCTGAGGATGTACTGGGACACAGTCAAAAGCTCCACTGTGATGACCAGATGCTTTCTGTTAAAAATGGTGTCACCTGGCTGGCTAAATCTAAGTCGATGCTCCATTTTGGTAGTTTATTTTCTATCACAATGGAGTGATTTACTGAACACATATTATACTTCAGTTGGTAGAAAAGCGATAAATTGCATTGGAAATTGTATTTAAGAACATGCCCCCTCAATTTTGACATAGATGTGAAGGGAATGAGAATTCATTGTTTGATAGAATTAGAAATTAATTATTTTTACCTTTCAGTGTTGTCACAGATATGTCTTTTAAAAATCAATGAGTTGTTTTAAGGAATACACTCCTAGAATAGATATTTGGAGCCCGTTCACAAATTATTGACAGTTCAAGGTACTTAGCCTTTTCAGTTACTTTTTTGAGCCCTTCAATAAAAATTTTACTACTTCTGATTCTTGAGGGTGGCAAGATAAATAAAAAGCAGAGATCAATGATATCAAAGTCATTGGAGCTTTTACTTTGCATAATGGATTTAATACTCTAAGAGTAAAGAGGAATAAAGCCAGCCCTAAGTTATTTATTTGCATAAATATATTTTTTAATATCAAAATTAAGTTTAGTAAAAAATCCTCATAGAATCTGAACCATACATTTCACTCTCAAGCCCCAGTATAATTTTGTGCCAAGAAATCTTCTCCTTAACCCCGACTTTCTTTAGGGAAAACTCGTTATTGGACACAACATGCTCTTGGATGTCATGCACACTGTTCATCAGTTCTGCTGCCCTCTGCCTGTGGTAAGTGACCTGCCTCCTAGCCTGTGTTAAAAAATTCACCATCTCTTGCCATTTGCAACGACGTGGATGGAACTAGAGCGTATTATGCTGAGTGAAGCCAGTCAGAGAACAACAAATACCATATGATTTCACTCATATGCGGAGTTGAAGACCAAAAAAAACAAATGAGCAAAGGGGAAAAAAAGTGAGAGAGAGAGAGACAGAGGGAGAGAGAGAGAGAGACAAACCAAGAAACAGACTCTTAACTCCAGAAAACAAACTGATGGTCACCAGAGGGGTGGGGGGCTGGGGGGGCGGGGGGGAACAGGTGATGGGGATGAAGGAGTGCTCTTGTGATGAGCACTATATTGTACACCTGAAACTAATACAACACTATATGTTAACTGGAATTAAAATAAAAACTTGAAAAAAAAGAGAAGAAAAACTCATAATTGCTTATTACCGAGAAAGCATTCTTTACATGAGCGCTGTTTCCTTGTATGCAGCACGTTCCCAGAGATTATCTCATGTGCTTGGGTGTACATTTTTTAAGAGATGTACTTACAAGCTGTTGTAAGGGATCTTCAGTCATCTGCCATTGCCAGAGCAGAGTTGGGCATTTGTTTCAACTTGATGCCAGTGGTTTGCTCATTTAGTGCTGGGCAGGCATTCTCGACCACAGGCGTGGTCTTCTAGTTTGTTGCTGCTAACATTAGCCATAATGGGGCCATTGAAGGTGAGTAGTACTTCAGGTCAGCTGGACTGGATCAGGTCCTACAAAATTCAAAATTGTTGCTGACCTCTTGCTAGGCTGCTTCCCTTAGATTCTCCGTTAACCTTGGTGTTTTTTTGCTCTTGGAGCCATGTTGGCTCAGGGCACCAAGGCACAAGCCTCTTCGGCTCTTCAGGAAAAGAGTTCCTCTTCTGTCTCTTCCTCTTTTGCTCCCTAACTGTGCACATGGGCTCATCTTGCTTGCCTCCCATCACCATGTCCTCCCCCTCCTTTATTTGCTCTCTCTATTTTGAGAATCTTAAACAGGCTCCATGCCCAGTGCAGAGCCCGACGTGGGGCTCAGTCTCATGGCCCTGAGATTACGACCTGAGCCAAAATGAAGAGTCAGACATGTAACCGGCTGAGCCACCCAGGCGTCCCTACTTCACATGTCTTATGAGACATTGTTCCATCAGGATCTTGATGTCTTTCTTTGGAAAAGTCCAACAAAGCCCAGCTGTGAATACAGTGGGTCTCTTGCTCCCCTTGTCCTGTTTCTGCAGCCTCAAGGTTGTCATTGCTTCTCATGACAATGGTATCACCCCCTCTGGGACTCAAAGACTTCATGGTGGTGAGTCTCAAACATGATGGATATGAATGTGCAGTGTACAAATCTAGAGAGCTGATGTTTACTTCAGATCAACTGCTTCTATTGGCCAAGTCGACCAAAGCATAGCAGCTCCTCTTATGATTTTTTGGCCTTAAACCAGGGAAGTGACTGGTAAGGGAAGAGGAAGTATATTAAATGCTGCGTTTATAGGTGTTTTTAACACCAAACAGAGTTTGGCACATAGGGGGCATTAAATATTGATTTTAAAAAATGAGTATCTTCCGACTGTGCCAGTTTTATAATCTGATATATGGTTCTGTTCACATCACTGACAGTACTCAAAATTCTGAACCTAATCCCGTCTTCTTTGCTTTTCTATACGGCTGATTCTTTTTAGCCTGACATGGCAAGCTTTCTGTGATCTGGCCCAGCAGCCCTGTGTCTTCTAGTCACTTGTGACCCTCTTTATTCCCATCCGGACTGGCTCATTTGTTCCTGGGACTGCTTTATGTTTTTTCCTATCTGTGATTTTGGTATACGATTTCCTCCTTTCTGAATTCTCTCCGGCTTTTCTCCACATTTGCCTGTGTACAGCTTTACCTGTCTTACCAAGATCTAGCGTATGCCTCTTCCACGAAGGTTTCCCTGCCTGCTGCCTTGCCCAAGAGGTGATCTTTCCTTTCTCTGAACTGCCACAGAACTCTGTAGCTCTTGAGCATACAGTTTTTCTTGACCCCTGTCCCCTTCTTCTAGGTGATTAGCTCCTCGGACAAGGAGTGTAACCTTTTTATTGTCTGTGTCTAAATGCCTAGCATAGCACATTGTATGTAAGCACTCAGTAAATGGTACCTTGAACGAAACTACTGTAGTTCTGAATCCAGTTCTCGTAGAAAGAGCTTGAGATTTGTTGCGGTGTAGGACGTGGGTTAGGAGACATGGCTTCATCCCTTGCTTTATTACTAAGGTGACCCGAGTCAGTAATTGAACTTTTTTGTGTTCTGCCATTGTCAGGGGGAGAAAATTGGTTTTCTTCCAACTAGTTTTGGAAGAAGTGGTGAGAATAAATGAGAAAACATATTTAAAATGGTAGAACTTTTTACATGCACTGGTACCAAATTTTGCATTTAAAAGTATACTAAAGAATCCGTGTTTTGGAGCTGTCTTTTAGGGGAGACTCTTCTGAAGGATCTTCTTGGTATTTCAGTGTGACCTTTTAGAAGGCATGGGTCTAGAGCTCTGCTATATGCTAGCCCTGGAAGTAGCCATAATTCTAATTTTTTCTTGCTGGTGAGGCTTTGTGATGGTATTGTGAGGTGACAGTAGTCATTATTGCATTTTTGTTTGACCTCAGCACTGAAACCACTTGTTCATGTATTGTCCGTTAATTTAACGATAGCCATTGAAAAGCTGGTAAATATCCCAGACTACATAAATAACAGTCTGTATTTACAGGCTTGGAAAGCTAATTGGAAATGGCAGTTTGCTATGAAGCATGAATAACGCTGAAGAGAAGCGTAGTTAAAAAGGGTCAGGAGTATGACTACTCAGTCTGGTGTGGCAATTATGTATGTAAATGAGTTCATTCAAAATTAGATCCATCTCATTTCGGCTTTAGACTTCCTGATCAAAATAAACTGGGAAATGAATTGTCTAATTTAGGTACTTGCTACTGGTGCTTCTTTAGCAATTTTGTGAGTAGTTAAAGCATGCACTGTGCATATTGGAAAGTCTGCGTTTTAATGGCCATTTTACCTAGCATTTCAGAGATATTCTCAGTAAAGGTATAACCTAGGTTACAATATGTCCGTTTCCTGTATAAACCATTTTATTTACTACATAACTCTGCTAGTCTCATTGTTAATGATGGATTCATTTGATAGAGCTATTACTGAAAGCTTTCTACATATAATAGAAACTTTCCCCCCTTCCTCTATTTCAGCCATAAAATGCTCAAGTTTGTCTATTTTGGTTATGCAAAAGTTTTATGTCAGATCATATGATTCCCAGTCAGTGAGGAAATTGTGATGATTTTTGGAAGGTGATTATTAACTAGAAATGAATCCGGCAGTTTATCTTAAAGGGCCTGTGTGAGGTATCACAGTTTGAGAAGAGCTGTGGAGCTTGAAATATTATGTATGTTTATAATATTGTGAGTGTATTAGTAAAATCGCAGCAAGTCATTGTCTTTTTTTTTTTGTTAGGACCTAAATGAGTTTAAGGAGATGACGACATGTGTTTTCCCCAGGTAAGCTTTCTTTGAGGATTCATTATCCTTCATTCAAAATAGTTCTCATACTGTATAAGATACAAACAGGTGATAAATAGTAATAGTAGTAATTATCTGATCATGATTATAATCCAGTTGATAATAGCTGGTTAATGGTTTAATAGGTCCAGCTGTGACCACTTGCTTTTGATTGCATTAAAAACCAGAATTTGAGGGGCGCCTGGGTGGCTCAGTCGTTAAGCATCTGCCTTCGGCTCAGGTCATGATCCCAGGGTCCTGGGATCGAGCCCCACATTGGGCTCCTGCTTCTCCCTCTCCCACTCCCCCTGCTTGTGTTCCCTCTCTCACTGTGTCTCTCTCTGTCAAATAAATAAATAAAATCTAAAAAAAAAAATAATAAATAAATTAAAAAAATAAAATAAAAACCAGAATTTGAACTGAGAGTGAAAATAGGCAGCACCTGCTTTTTCCTCACCCCATAGCCTGCTCTCTGAAGAATGGGCACAGTCTACTTGAGTTGGCTGTCGTCTCTCTTGTACGCCGCACGTGCCTTGTCCCAGTCAAGTGTCCAGTTAAGAGTGTTGTGTAGTCAGTCAAGAACTGTCTGGATGGAGATTTTTCCCCTCATCTCTAAGCTGGTGCCTTTACCTGACCGTGTCTCCCACAGTTGATATTGCATGAAACTACCAAATGCAGATTTTGACCTCCAGGAGTTTATTTTGTGCAAATCTGGGTAATACAGTAGTTGGTAACGGCGTGGGGGTACTAGACCTACAGCAGTATTGGAACTGTAGAAAAACTTACGAAGATCTTTGCCTTCCCCTTGGAATGGATGTAGCCCACGCCCTGTCGAGGTACAGGCAGTTCTAGAGCTTGTGCTCTGAGTGCGACCGTGTGTGCCCTCCCCCATAGGCTCCTGATGGAGAGGGGTTGCGAGGACTGAGCCCCAGTCTCATGTCGCAGAGTGCCTGTGCTAGTCCCAGCTGGCTCATGTGCTTAATTCTCTCGCCGGCTTTTAGGACCGGAGGCGGGCTCTTCGTTCGAGTAAAATACATTCTGGACATTGATGTGTGTTTTGTTTACCTTGTTAACATTTCTTTTGTCTTCAGACTTTTGGATACAAAATTGATGGCCAGCACACAACCTTTTAAGGTATTTTTAAAATTGGAGTTGTCACTGATAAACTGTTTTGAATTGTTCTGACTCGCTACTGGGAGCTTGGAATTCTGGTCTAGTTTGTTATTTTCAGATGCATCCAAAAAAGAAAAAAAATTGGAAAAAGACTAGAGATAAATATATTAAAATGTGATTAGTGGTTGTCTTTGGGTGTTGGAATTATTTTTTTCTCTCCTGTACTCTTTTTAAATGTAAATATTTTTAATATTAATATATATAATGTATTTTTTGGGGGTTGGAGTGGGGCACCTGGCTGGCTCAGTCAGTAGAGCATGCGACTCTTGATCTCAGGGTCATATATTCAGCCCCCAAGTTGAGCATAGAGCTTACTAAAAAAAAAAAAAAATGTATATATATATATATATGTATATACGTATGTGCGTGTGTGTATGTATGTATATATATATGTATATGAGTATATATATATATATAGAATACATTTCTGAATAGGTTATTCATGCACACACTTCATTATTTTCTTGATTTTATATATTTTGGTTATATTTTCTAATTAGGAAAATTCAGGAAAAAGTGAAACCATTTGCTATTTTGTGAAGTGACTTTACATAATTGAATGAAATGAATGCCAGAACAGCGTAGCTTTCTGGCCCAAGTTCTGTAGATATTTAACACATCTCCAAAGATGTTTCCTATGGTGATACTTTCTGCATGGTGAACCTGACACTTGCTGTCTCTCACGTTGAAGAAACCGTGACTCCTGAGTTTCTTTAAAGAACACAAGGGGGCAGTACTAGATAGACCCTTTTTTTTTTTTTTTTTTTGGTCCTGACATTCAGTGAATCCTCTGTGTTGTACTGAGATGATTAAAGCTCATAATTCTCTGCTTTCTGGTTTGCAGGATATCATTAACAACACATCCCTTGCAGAATTGGAAAAGCGGTTAAAAGAGACGCCTTTCAACCCTCCTAAAGTTGGTAAGAAAATAAAGTGATCCTGATAGTGCCCCAAGTGCTTGTGATCACGGATCTCACAGAAGGAAGATGAAACTGCTCTAGACACCATCATGCACATTTACAGATTTTGGCTGAGTTAACTTGCTCACGCCCTGTGTTGAATTACTGCTTTCTGAATAAAGATGGTCTCATAATCCTACGTCTATTTTATGTTTATAGATTTGGGGTAGATTTTAATTGCTAAACTTCACTGAGAAGTTTAGCAATTAAAGCTTCAGGGCTTTTATTTCTTAATGCTTGGAATTCTCCCAAAACTTGATGTGTCTTTCTTCTCTATGGTGCATTGTTTAAGCAGGGACAAAGACTTGGTGATTAATTGCTAGAGGTCGAATGAAAATATACTTTTTGTCTCCGAAAAGCCCAAGACCTGGGTTTCCAGATGAGGAAGGAGAGTCTCCAGCCCTGCCTCTCAACAGAGGTGGCTTAGCTGTGGAACAGTAGCAGCAAGGAAAACCAGAAGTAGGGAGGAATGTTTCTCGGGGCAGAGATGTATTGCCATGTCTGGTCATGGCTCCTACCCAGGTGTTCAGTGAACCTGCCACGTGTTACTTCCTTGGTTCCTGTACACCTCATTTTGCTGCTGACACTGTAATTAGCATTCCATTAGCTGCAGCCTGCAAACTTCTGAAGACATTGATAATTGGACTAATGGTTCAGAAATTGACAATGGAAGGTACTAAAGCAGCCAAGATTACAGCTATTTGCTTCCCTTTCTGGGTAATAGTCCAAAAAAGGAATTAAGAAGAGGAGTGAGGGTGAGGGAAGAAAGCCTAGACCTTTTCTATAACAGTATGATGGAAATAATTGATTTTGGAAATACGTGTTTCAGCTGGTGGTGGAGTAGAGGATATTACTTGGCTATCATGTTAAAAGACTTTTTTAAAGCTTAAAGTCTAATACTTAATACGGAGGTTAAAAATTCGTGCTTAAACAGCCTTATATTGACATAAGAATAAAGTCTTTGTTGTTAATTTCCATTCATACTTTTGGTTCTGTTGTGTTGTTTTTTTTTTAAAGACTTTATTTATTTATTTTAGGGAGAGAGTGAGAGAGAGAGAGGGAGAGAGAGAAGGAGTGGGGGAAGGGGCAGAGCGAGAGGGAGAAGCAGACTCCCTGTGGAGCAGGGAGCCTGACATGGGGCTCCATCCTGGGACTACGGGATCATGACCTGAGCCAAAGGCAGACACTTAACTGACTGAGCCACCCAGGTGCCCCTGTTACAGTGTTTTTGATACTCATTTTCAGAATGGTTCTAGGAAATATTTATGAGTTAAAGTTTTTTTTTTTTTTTAAAGATTTTATTGATTTATTTGAGAGAGAAAGAATGAGAGATAGCATGAGAGGGAGGAGGATCAGAGGGAGAAGCAGACTCCCTGCTGAGCAGGGAGCCTGATGCGGGACTCGATCCTGGGACTCCAGGATCATGACCTGAGCTGAAGGCAGTCGCTTAACCAACTGAGCCACCCAGGCGCCCCTTAAAAGTTTTTTTTTAAAGATTTATTTATTTATTTTAGAGAGAGAGAGCACAAGCAGGAGGGGCAGAGGGAGAGAGAGAGAATCTCAAGCAGACTCTGCGCTGAGCACAGAGCCAGAGGCGGGGCTCCATCTCATGACCATGAGATCATGACCTAAGCCGAAACCAAGCACCCCTATGAGTTATAGTTTTATACCATTCTTTCCATGTAATATTCTGGTACCTGGCAGAGAATTTACTCTAAAGCTGGTCGCTCTTCCCAGACATAGTCTTCAGCATGTGTGTGTGTCAGCGTGACGGAAGAATCATGTTGTAAAATGCTCTATCTTGCGAAATGGCCCCATGTTCCACAGGCAGCGTGACAGCAAATTCTGATCTATTTTTGGAGTTAGTTGTGCCTTCATCTTTAGATCCATTAGCTTGGAAACAGCAGAGGGCATTGTTGAATTGAGCTGCCGATATTGAAGAGAGTCTTTTGCCTTTTGGGAGGGTTGCCTGGGGTATTGATGGATACCAGTGACTGAGCATTGACCATGTACCCGGCACCATGTGAGAGCTTTACTGCATTAGCTCATTTGATCCTCCTATAAGTTTCATGAGGGAGGTTTGGTTTTCATCTCCATTTTGTCAATGTGGAGGCCCAGAGTGGGAGTGACTTGCCCAAGGTCACATAGATAAATGGTGGAACATAGATTCAGACCCAGACAGTGGGACGCACAAATCCATGGTATTATTAGTCATGACTGAAATACTTAAGTCCCACATCATGAGGGAAGAAGCTCCTTGGGACTTCAGAAAACAGTCAGAAGAGGGATCATCATCATAGGGCAAGTTATGCATGATTGTAAATAGTACCCACCAGTGTGCAGCAAGGAGGCCTGTGGCTGGGTCTTTGATGATGTCACTGAGCCATTTCTCTAGAGCCCTCATTTTCAGTGACCCTTTTATTTCACATTGCAAGGTCTTGTGTGGAGACAATTAAGAAGTAGATAGCCTTTGCCTGCTTGTCTAGGATATTTCTGCGGCATATACCAATGCAATTTGGTAGGGCAGTGTGCCTGCCCGTCTTCACGATTTGTGATATCCTTGGGAACCTCTTTTTCTTTTTTCTCTTTAGAAAGTGCAGAAGGCTTTCCAAGTTATGACACGGCTACTGAACAGCTCCACGAGGCGGGCTATGATGCTTATATCACAGGGCTGTGCTTCATCTCCATGGCGAACTACCTAGGTACTCACCACACCTATTTCCACCAAACATACCGTGGTCTGGGCTGGATCTTGCCTGTCTACCATTTCCCTGGGGCCCACTCACCCAGGTCTAAGTGGGAGGGTTGGAGGTCAGCGTTGGAGGGGTTTGGGGTGGGGCGTGCAGAGTCCATAGGAAGACCCGTTGACCCTTACCTGGTGTGGCACTTGGCCCTTATGAGTGCCTCTTACCCTTCTGAACCATGCTATTGATTTACATGGTTTGTTGTCTGAACTTTCAGCCTTTGTCTCCTTGACTGTATGTAATACTCTGCTTCTTTTCTTTATTAGGTTCTTTTCTTAGCCCTCCAAAAATTCATGTGTCTGCCAGATCAAAACTCGTTGAACCTTTTTTTAACAAGTAAGTAATCAGGGTCCCGGTGCCCATGTTCTCTCATTGTGGAAGAGCCCAGTATCTGGGATGTCAGGTAGGGATGATCGGGAGCTGTGGTGCATTTTTTAGATAAAGTATTTCTCCTCTCAAGTGACTCAGATGTTTTTCGAAAACAGAAATTGACCTTCTGGGAAATGACTTATTAAATATATTGGCTAAAAAAGAGAGAAAGAAAGAAAAAAAAGAAAACACTGCCAAAGGTAGTGCATCTTTTCCAAGACAAAGAACTGGTGGTTTTGGCATTTAAATTACGTGCAAGGGAGACTGTGTGCGTGAGTGTGCGTGTGTGTGTGTGTGTGTGTGTACCTAGTTGGACCTAACACTGCTAACATACTTTACACGTGAGGTTATTATTTATACTTGCATTATTATCCCATTAAGTAGTACTCTTTTTAAGAAGATGTTGGCTACACAAATGGCTTTTAAAGATAATCTGTGGAGAAGTTTTGATTGTCGTTTTATCCCAAGCTTTCATCTGAATGGATCCAGTGAAGTAAAAGCTTGCTCATGTACTCATTGTTGCAAGAAGTCTGTGTGATTTAGGGAGATGTCTAAGTTCAGAGCATTTTCAAAGACTCTCAAGATGATTACTTCAAAGTGTGGTTTGTGCTTTCTTGGCACGGTTGAGACGAAAGTTATAGATGTGATCCTCAAGCTGGCCACAGTTGGGCTCCGTGCCAGAGCCCTAAACCTTCTTTACCCCAGCTCTCTTAACAGGATTGGTTCTAGGAGATTCTGGGGGAGCCAGACAGAACAAGGCCGCCCACATGGGTCATTACTGCTGGGAGAAAGAACCGTTTCAGCGTTGGCTTGGTTACATCATTTCCTTACATTATATGCAGCACTTTATAATCCTATCAGTGCTTTACTGGGTAAGAACACTGACTCCTTTGGATGTCTATGTAAATACTAGTATCAGAGTGCTTGTACTTAGGTGACATGCTGCAGAGACAGATGTTAATTCCAAACATCTGGATTCCTACAGGTTTGGAATTTATGTAGTCTGAGTTAGTAAGTTTTATCACACTCTGGCTTCTTCTTTTTTTTTAATCTTTGTTCTTTTCTGTGGAAGTTCAGAGGTAAATGTGTTTGACTTTCAAAACATCTTTCAGAGAGGAACGGAAAACAGTATAGTATATATTGAAAATACAGTTGAATTTTTTATTAAGTTTTTATTTTGTTATTTTTATTTATTTATTTATTTTTAAAGATTTATTTATTTATTTGAGAGAGCGAGAATGAGAGAGAGTACATGAGAGGGGGGAGGGTCAGAGGGAGAAGCAGGCTCCTCGCCGAGCAGGGAGCCCGATGTGGGACTCGATCCCGGGACTCCAGGATCATGACCTGAGCCGAAGGCAGTTGCCCAACCAACTGAGCCACCCAGGCGCCCTTTTATTAAGTTTTTAATTTTAATTCCAGTATCATTAACATAGTGTCCTATTAATTTCAAGTGTACAATATAGTAATTCAACAATTCTATACATTACTCAGTGTGCATCATGATAAGGATACAAAGTTGAATTTTTTTTGGCATGGAAAATCAATTCTAGAAGCTAACAGTTGAATCCTTGCTGTCTCTCCATTTCCTTATGGGTAACAGGATTTTCTTAGCTCTTCACTTTTATTTTGGGGGTAGTGTTTATCTTTGTAAAACTTTGGAAGGACAGCTTATGTCACGGACCGTGGAACGTGCAGGTGACCCTAATTTTTGTTTGGATCATGACCGCTCCTTGCACTTTTATGTGCAGGATGTTAAGTCCATTCATTGTTCAACAGTATTTTTCAACTGGGACATGTTTACTCATTTTTAAAAAAAAAATTTTAACTAGGCTCCACATCCAACGTGGGGCTTGAACTCTCGACCCTGAGATTAAGAGTTGCATGTTCTTTCTACTGAGCCAGCCAGGCACCCCTCATTTTTAAATATTTGAAACAACAAGCCTGCTTCTCCACTGAAATCAACTCCTTATAAAATCAGGTGATGGATACAAATTGGTTCGATAATAGGCTGCATCTTAGTTTATCATTAACCTGTGTGACCAACATGAAGAGCAATCAAAATTAGCTTTAATTAAGAAGCTTAACAAAGACTTTATGTATTAATAGACCAGTTTATCATTACTAATAATGTTCAAGACAATTCAGAAGAACTGGACAGTAAACACATAGTTTCATTTTACATTGGGAATGTTCATTTTTTTTCCCCCTGAAACCTAGATGCATACCAAAAATAGTTGAAGATTTGGGAATCCTCCTGTGATATCACCCTGAAAATTCTTGATTTTTTTGCTCCATTTTTCCTTCCATCTGTAAAGGAAGAATATTTTCTTCATCTCTGAAGGAAAAAAGTCCAGCAGGATTTGAAATGCAAAATAAGAACTATTTTTATTCTACATTGGAATAGCTTGGTCAAGTACAGTCGTCCTTTTTTTCTTTGAAAAATAATTGATATGCAATATCATATTAGTTTCAGGTGGACAATATAGTGATTTGATATCTGTATACATTATGAAATGTGGTCATCCCTTCTCAACCCATTTAGAAAGTGGGGAAAGCACTT
Organism: Leptonychotes weddellii; assembly: GCF_054177405.1. Classification (NCBI taxonomy): domain Eukaryota; kingdom Metazoa; phylum Chordata; class Mammalia; order Carnivora; family Phocidae; genus Leptonychotes; species Leptonychotes weddellii. Next base: position 24,932,914 of record NC_138373.1, read on the forward strand.
GCACCTTTCAACATCTCTTTCTGTGTTAATACTGACCTCATTCTTACTTCATGCAGGTTTGATTTGTGACGTTAACCTTGATTTTGTCATTTTTTTTTCAAGATTACCCTTGTAGAGAAACATTCAGAAAGGGCCATCAACATTCTCTCAAGTGGTTGATTTTAGAAAAGTCTGTAAATTTCTCTGAGAGTTTGTTTGGCACCAGCCTTTTCTCAGTATGAGCTTAACCAAATATGCATAGTCCTAACATAAACTTGAGTGGAAATCAGGCTGCCTACATATGCAAATAACTTTTTGTTCCTCTCTTACCAGATTTATGTTTAGAAAGTAAACCTTGAGGGGGAAATAAACTCCACCTATTTCTGCATTGTTCTGAATTAGCATTTGGCTGCATTAGTTATGCCTTTTTGGGAAGTTGTATTGAGAGCTATTGAGAAATCCCCAAGACAGCTGGCTTTTGAGTGATCTGCAAAGACCACATGGAGTATAAGGTGCTTTCTGAGCCATATTTGCCTAGAAGAATGTCCTGTTTTTGCATGCTGCCATTTTGTCTCTTTCCTGGCCTGGGTACCTCCTACATTTCTCCTTCCTTTGTTGGAATCAGAAGGAACGTCGTCGCAAGGGAGTTGAGCAATAGAAATCCGGATCAGACCACTGCTGAGGACTGGCTGTGTGTGGAATGTACCCTTCGTTTATGTTGTAGGCTCTCTGGGCAGGAAGTGATTTACCTTCTTTTATAACCTTGGTCAGTTTTGATCAATGCATGGAAAACCAGCCTTGGAGAAGATCCTCCGGTCAAATCCTTTTAGGCTGGAAAGAGCTAAAAATACTCTCTGCTTTCATTTTTTTTCGTACCACAGAGAAGCACAAAATCAGGCTTTTGCCTTATGTTTTATTAATAGTCATCTGTGTCGGTTAAACTGTCTCGTAGATAACCTTTTCTGAAGGTTTTTGGGAAGGTTATTTTCTATTTACCTCATTTCTTAGAAAGAGGAAGGAAATGAGCAAGTCTCTTGTTTTGGGTCATCTCTGAAAGCAAGGGAATTAAAAAGGAAGAATTGCCTGCTGTTCTCCGTAGAGGATGGCCATCTTGGTCTTGGCACAAGTGTCCTGTGTAGGAACAGGATTCCTGTAGAAATCTAGGCCTTCCTGGGATGAACATTGCTGGATGTTGTCTCTGCGCTGGAGGTGAGGAGACAAGCCATAAGAAGGAGTGATACACTCTTGGACGCATTGTTTCCTCCTCTATAAAATGGAGATAAAATTATTCGCCTCCCACAGAAGTTATAAATATCGCACGAGATGCTAAAGGACATTGCCCAGTATTTATTATTTCCCTTTCTTGAAACGGAAGAGAATTTAACATGCCGGTGGATTCTAAAAGTAGATGTGGTAGTGGAATGTGTTTTGTGTTTCTAGTTTCACGATCAGGAAGAAAATTTGTTACCATGTGGATATAAAATTGGAACAAATATAAAGGGTTCACTTTTGCTGGTACCCACCTCTTAGTGTTTGCTTATGAGGAATCAGGTGCTGATGAAGTGCGTCCATTTGGGACGTAACGGAACAAGCTATCCTTGGTTTGGATCGTTTATGAAAGTTTTCTCATTCAGACGAATACAGCGGTTTACAGAAGGTTCTGTAGGTACATGTAACCACGATCAGCATAGAGGGGGAGGGATCATTACAATACCTGAACTAAAGCACCCGCGTTTTTCCCCTTTTCCTCCATGGAAAGCCGTCATGTGCTGGCATAATACAGGCATGTGTGTCCTGTTTGACATCAGGGAGATTTTGAACTGAAGGATCATAAGAAAACAAAATACCTCCTGTCTTCCCGGCCCTTGCAGTGATCACGGGGAGAGCAAAGCTCGTTTGCTCCATTGACGAGCAGTCGCCATTCCTGCTGAGCCGCGTGGAGTGACAGGTCGCTAGCGAGTTGGCCCTGAGCCCACGTATCTGCAAGTGCAGACCCTGCTTGTCTCTCGAGAGTGGTATTCTTCTCCTCTCCTGCTGGTCCCTCATACAGAAGGTGCTGGAATAACAGGAGGATGAGGCTAATCTGTTCTGATTCCCAGTGTTTGCTGTCGGTTTTTAGCATCCTGGGTGATGGGTCAAATGGGTCTTTACGCACTGTTTGGGTTGGATATAAAGTAAGTCCGCTGTTGTGTTACAGTGATTTTCCCCACCATGAGCCTTCCATGGTCCCAACATAAGCAAGAGTTACAACACAGTTTGTGCCGTGGGTAAGGCGCAGCTGGGGATGTCACAGGCATCCACGGAACTGGTTCCGTTTGCATTTAACTTTTTTTTTTTTTAAAGATTTTATTTATTTATTTGACAGAGAGACAGCGAGAGAGGGAACACAAGCAGGGAGAGTGGGAGAGGGAGAAGCAGGCTTCCCGCCGAGCAGGGAGCCCGATGCGGGGCTGGATCCCAGGACCCTGAGATCATGACCTGAGCTGAAGGCAGTCGCTTAACCGACTGAGCCACCCAGGCGCCCTGCATTTAACATTTTTTTTTTTTTAAAGATTTTATTTATTTATTTGAGAGAGAGAGAATGAGAGACAGAGAGCATGAGAGGGAGGAGGGTCAGAGGGAGAAGCAGACTCCCTGCCGAGCAGGGAGCCCGATGCGGGACCCAATCCCGGGACTCCAGGATCATGACCTGAGCCGAAGGCAGTCGCTTAACCAACTGAGCCATTCAGGCGCCCCTGCATTTAACATTTTTAAATCACTTGATTAGCTTCTCCAGTAGAATGGCTTCACTTTGGGGTATCATGTAATATAGGATAGCTGTGGTCTCTGCGGTCAGGTGTCTGGGTTTGAATCCCAGTCCCACTTCTTACACCTGTGCCATCTTGGGCAAGTTACATACCCTCCCTGTGTCTCAGCTTCCTCATCTGTAAACGGAGAACGTTCATACCCATTCGATAGGGTTGTAGTGAGGGTAATATGCGAGCATGTCTGTAAAATGCATAGTGCCTGGCACAAGGTGGCTGTCGGTCAGCCCGGCGCTGCTGCCACTGCCTTGGGGACATTTATACTTTGACGATGTGCATCTCTGACCAGATGCCGGGAGCACATGGTCGGCTATTGTGCCTTCATAGAAGGCATCCTATAATCATAACTTTTTTTTTTAAGATTTTATTTACCCATTTATTTTTAGGGGTGGGGAAGGAGCAAGAGGGAGAGGGAGAGAGAGAATCCCAAGCAGACTCTGCGCTGAGCTGACATGGGGCTCGATCTCACGACCCTGAGATCAGGACCTGAGCTGAAACCAAGAGTCAGATCGTTACCCGACTGAGCCACCCAGGCGGCCTAATCATACCTTTTGTACTGCACACACCCTGGAGGGGCTTCCTATTCAATCAGGAGCCTTGATCAGAAAAGGGGGGGGGAGGAGGAAAGGCGGCTTGTAACTAAATGGTGTTCAGGGAGAAGATTTGCATGTGATTTCTTTTTGCTTGTTGGTTTTGCCCTTGGAGGCTTGTGGTGGTTTCTCAGTGTTTGTGCTGTGTAGCCCTTCCAGGTGTAGATTTTTACTGAGAGAGGGGAGGAAAGAAATGGCATTTACTTGGTAAACCTGTTGGAAGCTGTTTCTTTTTATTTTTTTTAACTGCTTTATGGGGATGTAAATTCACATACCAAATAATTCACACAGTTAAAGTGTACAGTTCAGCTTTTTTTGTATATGACATTATTACTTTTGAAAAATTATCATAAAATATGTGTAACATACAGTTTGCCGTTTTCAACATTTAAAAAAAAAATATTCATTTATTTGAGAGGGAGAGAGTGAGTACATGGAGGGGGAGGGAGAGGGAGAAAGAGAATCTTAAGCAGGCTCCGTGCCCAGCACAGAGCCCGACGCAGGCCTCGATCTCACGACCCTGAGATCATGATCTGAGCTGAAATCAAGAGTCAGACGCTTAACCGAGCCACCCAGGCGCCCCATCGATTCAGGGCGCTAATGATATTCACAGCGCTGTGCCAGCATCATCATTCTCTGTCCTCAGAACTTCCTGCTCACCCCAAGCAGCACCTCTGTAACCATAAAGCAGTAACTCCTTGCTTCTTCCCCACCTCACCTCCTGCGAACCTCTCATCTACTTTTCTTCGGTCTCTGTACATTTGTCCTTCTGTGAGCTCTTCCTTTTTGAGCAACTCACTGCTTCCATGAGATCTTAATCTGTGAGAACGACTGATACTTTGCAAACATCCGGACCATTTTCCTCTTCTCTTTGGTCGCCGTCTGAGGTTGAGATCACTTCTTAGGCACATAAGCCTTGAGATGTGTGGTTGCAAAGCTGTGACCTTGGCTGGGGTTTGCTTGTTTGCAGGGCTGCAGAAGCATAATGGGTAGAGCAGAGGCCTCAGCCTGGGCCGTCGTGCCCCTCGGGTGGGACCTTCATCCTCTCTGAAGCTGGGTTGTCACATCTGTGAAACGCAGATCATAAATGGCCCCCTGGGAGGCTTTACCTCAGGTTGCAGAGAAGCTTCGATTAGGCCGGTCAGCATGGGGTGTGGCATGTTGTGGAGTCTAGTTGCTGTGGCTTTCACCACAGTGAACTTCCAAGAAAGTAATGTGATTCTCGTTTTTCCTGGTACTGGGGCAGTGGTAGATGAACAAAGCGGGCTGTGTGTACTTAGCCGGGTTTTCTTGGGTGGCAGTCTCTGTTGCGAGCAGGAAAGAGGCAGAAGTGCAGGATGCCTTTAAAATCCTTTTTATAGAGAACAGCGACCTGGAATCCCCTTAAGAAAACACTGCCTGAGTGTCTTTGTGTCTTGATGAAAAAGGTCTTGCTGCGAGGTTGGGTTGTGAATGGGAAGAAGAGACTCTCTGCCCGTGTGCCGGTCACACTCGTGTGTCTTGAGCCTTAGGATGCTGGTAAGGCAGCGAGGTGAAGGGCACAGTCTCCTTCAGTTGTCTGCACCAGGAGCAGCAGTGCCCTGTGCATGCCTCTGGCCACAGGAGCCCCTGGGGATCCCAGAACCGAGGGCTCAGGGAGGCAGGATGGAGGTAGACAGTGATGGTGGTGATTGTGGGACCTTCCGTGGCCGGCTGGCTGGCTTTGCCAACAACGTGGTAGTGGTATCCATCCTTTAATTTAATTTAATTTTTTATTTTTTATTTTTTTTGAAGATTTTGTTTATTTATTTGAGAGAGAGAGAATGAGAGAGAAAGAACACATGAGAGGGGATAGGGTCAGAGGGTGAAGCAGACTCCCTGCCGAGCAGGGAGCCCGATGCGGGACTCGATCCAGGGACTCCAGGATCATGACCTGAGCCGAAGGCAGCCGCTTAACCAACTGAGCCACCCAGGCACCCCATCCTTTAATTTTATATTTGCGGTTCTTGAATGAAGGGGTGATGTCCTCTGCCCCTTCGCTTCTACCCAGAATGGATTTTGCACCAGGGCTGGGGAGCATAGTCTACCACTCGTTCTGAACTGATTAGAAGTGGACTGTGGTGCTCTTGTGGACATTACTTTTTAATTATAGAGAGCCAACAAGTATGCCTTTTATAAAAAATGGAGTCCGTTTTCATCCTTCTCTGGATTGTGCAAATCTTGGAGTCCAGCGCCATGAGGAGTAAAATCACAGCATTGCAAATGCTTAGAGCAGCCTCCCAGATTCCAGAAGGTTTCTCCTTGATTTGCAGAATGTATTTGCCCCCAGTACGCAGGATGTATTTCATACTCACATGCCTTAGCCAAAGCCCTTTATTTTAGCCTGAGTCATGTTCGCTTCACTTTTGGTTCCCCAAGTTACTAGGATAGAAGGAATCGCCAAGAATTGACTTGGTTTGGTTACCCTGAAAGCTCTGTAGTACACTGGTTTTCAGAAAGGCAAAAGACAGATGAGTCCAGGGCACATTGAATGATTCTCAGGCCTTTAGTCTGGCTTCTTAAGACTGGGAACCAGTGCTTGTTTTCATGACTTCTTCAGGAAGGAGGATGCTTGCCTTAAGCTGGTTTTGCTTGTCTAATTTCTACCTTGCAGTCTCGATTGCCAGACATGTATTAGGCGAGCTGCATCTGTGGCTTTTTCAAAAGGCTGCTTTTTAAAGAAATCTTCAAGGGCACAGACCGTGCACACTTCTTCTTGGCTTGCCTAGCCTCGGGGGTGTTACAGGGGCTGTGCACCTGCTGAGCTGTTCCAGCCTCGTGTTGGCTCTGGTTACTTTAAGATAGATTTCCCCCTGGCTTCATGACTTGTTTATCGTGACGATGAACAAGTAATTTGTAGAGGTAAAAAAAAAAAACATCAGTCAACCCCTGGATATATATTTAAATAGCTCGCCTCCTCCACAATAGGGTATTGTACTAGTTTTCCTGTGGTGGCTGCCCTAACAGATCACCGCAGGCTTGGTGGCTTCACCAACAGGAGTTTGTTCCATCACAGTTCTGGAGGCCCGAGTTTGAAATCAAGGTGTCGGCACAGCTGCATTTCCTCCCGGGGCTCCGGGGAAGAGTATGTTCCTTGCCTCTTGTAGCTTTTGGTGACTGCTGGTAGTCCTTGGCTTCTGGCCACATCTCTCCGATCTCTGCCTCTGTGGTCACATTGTAGCCTCCGCCGTGTGTGTGTGTGTGTGTGTGTGTGTGTGTCCTCCCTCTGCCTCTTTCTCATAAGGACACTTGGGCTGGCATTTAGGGCCCCCTTGGCTAGTCCAGGATAATGTTCTCAAGAGCCTTAACTTAATTTTTTTTTTTTTTTAAGATTTTATTTATTTATCTGACAGAGACACAGCGAGAGAGGGAAGGCAAGCGGGGGGAGTGGGAGAGGGAGAAGCAGGCTTCCCGCTGAGCAGGGAGCCCGATGCGGGGCTCGATCCCAGGACCCTGAGATCCTGACCTGAGCTGAAGGCAGACGCTTAACCACTGAGCCACCCAGGCGCCCCTGGAGATCTTATTTCTAAGTAATCTCTACACCCAGTGTGGGGCTCAGACTCACAACCCCGAGATTAAGAGTCATGCGCTTTACCAAGCAGACACCCCAGTATTGTCCCCATTTTAAAGCTAAGGCTGTCTGCTGAGGGTCTCAGAAATGGCAGAGTCAGGGATAACCCAGGTCTGTGCTCGACCGGGAATGGTTTCTTCCCCCCAAGCACCCAGTTTCTAAAGAGACAGTTCTGCGGTGGGTTGCACGTTTTCTGAGGAGATGATGCTAGTATCTTTCATCGATTTCCTTTTCTCTTGGTGTTTGGCCTGAGCAAGTGGTCGTAAAAGATGTTGACTCCAACCAGCGGATTGTGTGGGGCTGGGTTCCCCTGACAGTTTATAGTCTGCTGTTTCACAGGCTGTGCAGACATTGCCTTTGTATAATGCTTAGTTTAACATTTTTATTTGATGTAATTTGATATGGTTCATTTGATGGGGATTGTTCAGATGAGCTGCTGGTTTTCTTTCTTTCTCCCCTCTCCCCTTGTTTCTAGTGTTGTATCTGTTTAAGAAAGGCCACGGGTTGGCTTCAGGACAGATGTCGGGTAACGCTCTATTTGTCAAAACATCAAGTGACTACACTGAAAACTGTGTGCCCCCCGCCTGGGTGACATTAAAATAACTGATGCCACAGTAAGTCCCCTCCGGCCAGTGGTTGCCTTCGTATTTTATACAAGCGCTTTAGTGAGCAAAATAAATGAGCTTGTTTTGTGAGAGATGTCTGTATGCTTCCTACCCTGGATGATAAAATTAGTTTTTTATAGCACATAAATATGTATAATGATGAGCCCTTGGATACAAGGTTCTTATGAAGTGCTTTTACTGCTGTGCCCTGAAGGAAGTACCAAGACCATTTGCAAGTACAGTAGGGCTGGCAGTCATTAAAGGTTTCAGTTTTCCTTGGGAAGGCTTGGGACTTGGGGTGAGCCTCAAATTAATTCACTGCTCAGATTGTGTTGAAATGAGATTTTACTCCACGTCTCTATATCCCAGTCTTCAGTGGTGTGAGAGGAATGCAGTTTTCTTGGAAATCTCTCTCTTTTTTTTTTTTTTTTTTTTGAGATAAAGCTTTTTAGGAACAGAAGTGTCGTCTGGAAGAAAGCAGATGAACAAATGCAAATTTTTGCTCGTCGAATGAAATAGTGCATTTCTAGGAGGAAGAAAGAAGAGTCTCGTGGCTTCAGGTTTTTCTTTTTGCCAGGGAAGGAGACCAGATAAGCACTGTTGTTCTTTATGCAGACTTGCCATGACATTAGAAATCCTTCCGGATCATTCAGGCCTGGCTGTATGTGCCCAGATCTGACATCGCCTAAGATACACTCTTATATTCAGGCACCTCTAGATCTCTCCCAACCTGGGATGTGCCGATTCACTGGTTTTCCTGAGGGTGATCACAGTGTGTGGGGCAGGTGTGCCTGGGAAGCCCGATGCCCATGCACCCCAGCGTAGCAGCTCCTGTACTGCAAACATGGGTCCCTTTCATCTTGTCTCTTTCATCTCTGACAAGAAAGGCACTAGGCTTTTCTTGCTGCCTGTCATTCCCATTGCCTTGAAATTTCAGCCTACCCAAAGCTTTTGCTCAAATGGCAGCCTCATGTTGTGTGTCTGGGCTCTGCTATGATTTAATCAGCCCTTAGGGCATTCCCCCCACAAAAACATTTCTGGAGGCTCGTATCTCAAGCTCTTGCTGCACATACACCCACTAGGGGCTTTGGTAGTGATTGAGGACTAAAAAGCTGACTTGTCCCTGGATGCTCCTGCTGGAACTCTTCCAGGCTCACCATTTCACATCGAGGCTTTGGAAACAGCTCAGGTTAAAAGCCAACTGTGAGAGGTGCACCCAGCAGAAGGAGGGGCGGGGGCGGCCTTTATTGTAGAGCTAGTAGTGAGAAGCTTCGGGTCTCCGTCCTGCCTCTGCTCCCTTGCTGGCCACATATAAGCCACTGAACTTGGAAAAACCTGCTTTCTCATTCCTGGTATGATGAGGCCAGTGCTTATCTACCTGTCCTGCAGACACCAGAGGATCAAATAAGCTGAACATATAATGATAAATGTTGTTATTTTACTCAGGAATTTTGTACTTAAAAAAATATGTGTACTTTTTTCTGATTGGAACACAAAATACCCACTCATAATTCCACCAGCCCCTCCCCCCAAATCCCTTCATTTTAATGAATGTCCTAGCAGTGTGTTTTCTGTGTCTGTTTCATTTACTAATTGAGATTAGTATAATTCATTTACTGATTGAGATTATACTAGTTCTATGATTTTGTAACTTAAAAAAAATACAATAATGAATTTTCAAAAGATACTAAAACTAGTGGCCAGTGTCATGTGGATGATGTTCAGTGGTTTGTCGGGTGGCTATAGCGTGGTCCACTTACATAACTTAACCTTTGTGGTTAGACCTCTCGTCAGTAAGCACTTCCCCTGCACTGCAACGGGCTTGACCATTTTTTGCCAGTTGCTTCTTACAAGCGGCCATTGACACACCACTCTGATTCGCTCTCTTTCTCTGCCTTCGGACATAGCACCGGAAGGCACGCTGCTGTGGGAGCAGAATTAAATATTTTCTTTCATTTCCGAGTAGAATCATTGATTTTATACATAGATGTGGTAATGCAGAATTTTAAAGAACTGTCAGGGTCTTTTCAGTTCCCAGAGATTTGAGCCTCTTGTGAATAGTGTTCCTGAATCACCTTCGGGACTTCTTGCGTGCGTTTTTGAATATCACTTTTGCCCTCTGTGTTTTTTGAGCTTAGCTGCATAAAATGGGTTAACACTGGCATCCTTGTGCAATCCCTTTTTATTCACTAGACAACTGGGGAATGGTTCAGATAAGCCATAGTCCAAGGCAAGCTGTTGTGTCATCAAAGAATGACCTTTGATCTTAGTGTAGTTCTTGGAGCAGCCTTGTGTGCTTTGTGGTGGCCAGAATGAGTGTCTGAAACTTGTTGGTAAGGTCAGAGAATTTTGATAAGGTGAGAGGTATCTGATTCAGTGTGTTGTGTGTGATATCACGCAAGCGTTTGCCGGTCTTTGGTGCCGCGTTAGTGCTAAATAATGTGTGATGCTAGAGGTGATCATTTGAAGCCAATTCACAGAACCAGCTTGGACTTTTGCAATGAGTTGCCAAGAGAGTGGTATTAGTAATCTTTTTTCTCTGTCTCCTTAAAAACAAGAACCATAGTGGTCAGCCGTGGTTTCCCCCAATTTATCTCTTGCAGAGAAGCTAGTTGCTTGCCACAGTTGAGCTCCTGGTTTCAGGGAGTGGTAGAAGACTTAAGTTATTGCTTCCTGGATTTTGAGGTAGTCCTTGGTATTTGTTTTGATAGTTTTGTGTTTTTCTAAGCCAGACTCATTTAATGTAAAAAATCATTAAGACTAATGCTTTTTGGAGAAGTTGGCACAACATATTGGTCATTATTATGCCGGTTGATTAATTAATCATTATTAATGGCAGCACAACATTGAACATACTCTTTTTGTGTTCTGTTAACTCAGTGATTCTCAGTCTCCTGAGTTTCTGAGTCAGCAGGTCTCAGGTAGGGCCTGGGAATTTGCATTTCTAACAGGTTCCCAGCTGGTACTGATGTTGTTGATCTGGGGAACCGCATTTTCATAAGGGCTCAAGAGTCTGGGCTCCTAAGAAGTTTTATATCTGGAATGGAATTCTTCAGTGACCAGCAAGCCTTCTCACACAGTCTAGGCCACAGTGTCATACTGCCCAGGTCTGAAAAGGATGTTGGCGGATGGCTTTTTGTGAGTGCCACGCAGCATATGGGGGACTCTTCGGAGATAAACGCATTGTGCACAGCTTACGCTGTGTAGCCCATTAAAGAGGCTGACCTGAAGTCTCCTAGTCTGATGAGCAAAAGAGTTTGCTGTGCTTTACTGTTGGATCATTCCAGACATGTTAGGTAACAGAGATTAACGGCATCATCAGTCATATAACTGTAGAAACTAAAAACCTGATAGACGCCAAAAAGGGTAAACTTTGTTTCGAGGCATCTAGGATGTGAACTTGAATTTACGGTTTCTTAGGAGAGAATCCTGGTGTAAAATTGGCGATTGTATCAAATAAAAGTTTTAATCTTAATCTTTGAAGAGTTAGTGTCAACCCTTTTAGCCAATAAGCGCTGAAATAATACTTCTTCAAGGAGGCTTGTGGGAATGTGGCAAGACTCCCACCCTGTCATGTCTTCACTGAATTACAGCCATCTTGAATCTTTACTAAACTAGAAATACTGTTTTGTGCAAGTGTTGGTTCGAGTGTCTTTGATATCTGCAGAGGAAGGCCTCTGTAAGAGCATGCGTCAGTACAATTCTCAGGGAAGGAGCACCCTTGCGTGTGTTTATCAGCATTGCTGCTTGCCCAGTGCATTCCTTCCTGTGTGAGAATGAACACTGTTGCTCAGATGATCCATATGTGAAGTCTCTCATCAGATCATCTCAGGGAGGTGTCAGCCTTTTGATAGCCAGTTTGTAGGAGGCATGCACATAACGAAATGTTGTAATTTTACTTCAGAAGGGCAGAGATGTGACCAGAGCTGCGGCTTGCAGACAGCCTGGCATACAGGGGTGGGAGGCCACTGGGGAGTTGACTTTGGTTCAGTTCCAGTGACGCTCAGCTCCAGTTTTAGGGTCGGTTTCCCAATTGCAGGGCTTTCTCCAGAGGTACAGGCTGCCAAGGCACACACACAGTTGGTTTGCGTGTTCCTCCAGGGCTTGGGGCTATTCATTTCTCTCTAAAGCCCAGACATGGAGGCATTGGAGAAGAGTGAGAAGTGCTATTAATAATTTATTTGAAAGGGGTTTCTATTTAGTGAAAGTGTTGAGTAAGCAAACAAGATAGTGTGGAATTAACTAACTAAAAAAAAATCTATTGAGTCTTTTAGCTAAGAACAGATTTTTACTTATTTTAGTCAGGGGTGAAATTCAGATGAAATACCAGAGAACAAATTGTCTGTTGGGTGACAAAAGATACCCTTCAAAAAAAGTTTTGAGACACTTACATGGTGAGATCAGTTGGGGAGGTCTCCTTTTAAAAGTGTAATTCTTGTTGCTGTTTATAGGATGATAGGCTTTCTCAGTTTGTTAGTGAGGTCTCATGATTTTAGGAATAAAACAGTGTTTAAAAAAAAGAAATCAAGCAATTGCAGACTCAGACATGTGATTTTACCTTATATTCCTCTCCCTGCAACAGGTAAGATAGTGCACAGGATACATGAGATAGATTTAACTGGCATTTTTAGTCATGTGACTCTAAAAGAGTCTCTATTTCCCCTTGGCCTCTCAGTTCTGGTGGCCTTTCTTTTCTTTTTTTTTTTTTTTTTAAAGATTTTGTTTATTTATTTGAGAGAGAAAGAGAGAGCAAGCATGAGCAGGGTGAGGGGCAGAAGCAGAGAGAGAATCTCAAGCAGACTCTGTGCTGAGTGCAGAGCCTGACTCGGGGCTCAATCTCACGTCCCTGACATCACGACCTGAGCCGGAACCAAGAGTTGGACGCTCAACCAATTGAGCCACCCAGGTGCCCCTATTTTCTTTTTTGAGTTTAAAAAATAATAGTAAAAGGAATTTTAAAAAACGAAACTCAGGTTCCCAAAATCTTTGTCTGGCTTTTTTTTTTTTTTTTTTAGTGGGGGTGGAGGGGTATTTTTATTTCTTAGTTTAATGATAAATATTTTACAAAGCTGTAATCATAGTATAAAATTTGGGACCTTTAAGAAAGTTTTTATTTAAATTCCAGTTAACATATAGTGTAATATTAGTTTCAGGTGTATAGTATAGTGATACACCTCTTTTATGTCTCACCCGGTGCTCATCACAAGTGCGCTCTTTAACCCCCATCACCTGTTCCCCCATCCTTCCCACCTTCCCTCTGGAGCCTCTGATGACCATCAGTTTGTTCTCTATAGTTAAGTGTCTGTTTCTTGGTTTGTGTCTCTTATTTTCCTTTGCTCCCTTGTTTTGTTTCTTAAATTCCACATATAAGTTAAATCTTATGGTTTTTGTCTTTCTCTGACTGGTTTCATTTAGCGTAATACACTCTAGCTCCATCCAGTTGCAAATGGCAAGATTTCTTTTTTTTTTTTTAAAGATTTTATTTATGTATTTGACAGAGAGAGATAGCGAGAGAGGGAACACAAGCAGGGGGGGTGGGAGAGGGAGAAGCAGGCTTCCCGCGGAGCAGGGAGCCCGATGCAGGACTCGATCCCAGGACCCTGGGATCATGACCTGAGCTGAAGGCAGACGCTTAATGACTGAGCCACCCAGGCGCCCCTGGCAAGATTTCATTCTTTTTTATGACTGAATAATATTCCATTGTGTATATACACCACATCTTCTTTATCCACTCGCTGATAGACATTTGGGCTCTCTCCATAGTTTGGCTATTGTAGATAATGCTGCTGTAAACATCGGGGTGCATGTATCCCTTCAAATTAGTATTTCTGTATTTTTTGGGTAAATACCTAGAAGCACAATTGCTGGGTCATAGGGAAGTTCTATTTTTAACTTTTTGAGGAACTTCCATACTGTTTTTCAGAGTGGCTGCACCAGTTTGCATTCCCACGATGGAACTAGAGAGTATTATGCTAAGTGAAGTCAGTTAGAGAAAGACAAATACCATATGATTTCACCCAAACGTGGAGTTTAAGAAACAAACAAATGAGCTTTAGGGAAGAAAAAGAGAGAGGCAAGCTAAGAAACACACTCTTAACTCTAGACAACAAACTGATGGTCACCAGAGTGGGGGTGGGCATAGGGGGCGGATGGGTGAAATACGTGATGGGGATTAAGGGGTGCACTTGTGATGAGCACTGGGTGATGCATGGAAGCCCTGAATCACTATATTGTACACCTGAAACTGATATAACACTGTTAACTAACTGGAATTTATTTTATTTTTTTAAAGATTTTATTTATTTGACACAGAGAGAGAGATAGAGAGCACAAGCAGGGGGAGCAGCAGGCAGAGGGAGAGGGAGAAGCAGGCTCTCCGCTGAGCAAGGAGCCCGATACGGGGCTCGATCCCAGGACGCTGGGATTGTGACCTGAGCTGAAGGCAGCCACTTAACCGACTGAGCCACCCAGGCGCCCCTAACTAACTGGAATTTAAATAAAAACTTAAAAAAAAAAGATTCCAATGTCATTTTTACAGAAGTAGAAAAAAAATCCTAAAATGTTTTGAAGTTTTTATAGTTACTTGGATTGTTTAATATTCTTTTGAAATGATGAACTATAATTTCCTGACCCCCCCCCCCCCCGCATCTTACTGAACCTTAAGGTCGATTTTGATTTTGGAGGTATTTGACAGTATAGCAATGAACAAGCAAACAAGATAGTGTGGAATTAACTGTAAAAAAAAAAAAA
>NC_138373.1:24947330-24989441 GCF_054177405.1 Leptonychotes weddellii
AATTGTCGACTCAGCTTTTATTCCTCTGTTGAAATTAGGGTAAAAACTTTAAATTATTTTTATGGTGCTTGATATGTTCCATTAACTTTTAAATTAAGGGTGTTTTTTTAATTTATTTGGTTTTTATTTATTTTAATTTAATTTAATTTAATAATTTTATTTAATTAATTTAATTTTATTTGGTTTTTAGAATTTGGGGACTATCTCTAAATTTACTAAATGGAAAATTGGAAATTTTATGAAGCGTAAAAATACTGAGCCTTTTCACCCAGGAATAACCTCATAGGTTCTGGTTGGCAGTAGTCCTAGCTGCCATCGCTGAGAAACTCCTTTGTGCTGGGTGCTCTGTATGTCTGAGTGTCTTCCGGCATTACCAGTACTATTGATTGAATTGGGTAGAACGGATCCCAGAACCAGAACATTATGCTTGAGCCTAAGTTAGTGAACTAAAAATAAAATTGGTTTCTTAGCCATAGGATTTGGTTGATTAAATTGTAGGCCAGGCAACAAGTTCATAAACCTCAGAGTACCATGACTTCGTTTTTTTTGGCATTAACCGAACAGTGTTCTTTACACTGATGGTTCCATTTGTAAACTAGATCATGCCCTGCTTAGCTTTTGAATGCCTGGTAATAATGTGCCTTAATTGTGGGTCAGTGAAGCCAAACTAATTGCTTGTTGGGCTCTTGGATTGCCGTTTTAATTTTCTGTATAATGCAGAATCTACCAGAAACGCACAATGTAATGTCATCTAAGTAAAACTTATTAAAATCATCTTGCACACAACAGAATGCCTGATATTTTGTCCATAATCTTGCAAATTAAAAAAAAAATTGAATGGCATTACAGAGAGTTGTAATTTACAAGTACTCCTTTTTAAGAGCCTTTGTATCCTTTCCTTTGGAAGGTATACATAAAATGACCCGCTATATGTTTTGTATCAGTGAATAGCTTTCTTTACCAAGTGTTGTTTTGCTTTGTGCTTTTAATATGTTTGAAACGACAGTAATAGCATGCCCTTCAGAGATGGTATCATATTTCAGACTGTGTAATTCACCCAATAAGATTGGTATTTATCCAGTGACTTTCCATTTCAGTAAAAAAAAAAAAAAAAAAAATCTGTGCTGTGATTCTCAGCTCACAAAACACCAATCATAGGGGTTCCCTTTATAATTTGTAGGAAAAGTTCAGACATCTGTGAGATGGTTAGCATTCTTAACGTTTGTTTTCTCTCAGTCTCCCTTGACCAATGAGCAGACCTGCAGAGGACTTTGTTTTGACTCTTTACTAGTTTCTAGTTTCATTCATTTAGCTAATAATTTATTGAGTAGCTGTTGAGTGCCAGGAACTTTTGTAGGTTTTGGGGATACCAAAGATTGATTTTTTTCTATTTATGATAAATATTTAGTCCTCGAGAAAAAAATCTTTGAGGCAAATCGTTAAGAGCTTTTTAAAATGATTTCAGAAATGGAGTAATATAAATAAGAAGCATCTAGTAAAGAATTTAATAGATGCCTATATCGG
Organism: Leptonychotes weddellii; assembly: GCF_054177405.1. Taxonomy (NCBI): domain Eukaryota; kingdom Metazoa; phylum Chordata; class Mammalia; order Carnivora; family Phocidae; genus Leptonychotes; species Leptonychotes weddellii. Next base: position 24,948,855 of record NC_138373.1, read on the forward strand.
GTTTTTCATAGAAGTTAGCCCATTACCTGTTTTTCTTTTCTTTTTGTAGGTTATTTCTTATGAGAGTCATGGATATCCCCTATCTAAACTTGGAAGGACCAGACTGTAAGTGAATTTTTATTTTCTCATTGCATCTGCACATTGAAGTGTGTGGTCTGGAAGGGATAACAGGGAAAGTATTACTGAAGAAAGAGCTTCATTCACTTAAAAACAGGCAGTGATTTTGTGGTTGATATGAATAGTATGCTTAAGTTAATGGTGCCCTTGGGTCTTGATTAACTCATCTCTGTATTTATATTTTCCAGTTTATGCATGAGTTGAATTTTAAAAGAATATATATCTTCTCTTCATTATTTCGTTTTCACTCAGAGCTCTAAATTCATAATTTCCTATAAATACACGGTAAATTTTGAGATGGCTGGCTGTGTCAGTAACCATAAGTTCTCTGTTTTCCAGTCATTTGAGTATGTATATACTTGAGTTGGGTAGAGTTGTTTTTTTTTTCCCCCTGTCTTTTTCTTTGAAAACCTCGGAAGGCCTGTCTATTTGGGAGGTGGTTGCTGCTGTTTTGGATTATTCTCTACTTTCTCCTCCTCGCTGTCCCACTCTTCTTTTCCATTGCTCTCTTTCTAGCCTTGGTTTATTTGCCTTAAAATCCATGCCACAGGGGTGTAGAAAAGGGTGAACTATACCTGATGATAATAGTCATTGCAGTGATATGTGGAGTACATGTGTTGCATTCCAGATTAGATTTCTATTTTGATGCACTATTCTCGCAACAGTTCTGCAAGCTAAATACCATCATTCCCAATTTATAGCCACGAGTAGCTAGAGCGGTTTGGTCTCTTGCTCACAGGTGCAGTTAAGCGGCGGGTCTGAGATTAGAACACGAGACTGACTCAGGACTGCCTCTCCTTAACCTCAGTCCATTGGATTTGGATGGTGCGCTAAATACACGGACAACTAGATTAATAGGAGAAAAACACTTAGTGAAATGTCTTGAACAAAGCAGTCTTTTTTTTTTTTTTTAATTCCCTTGAAATAATTTTCACCAGAACTTCATGAGCAAAGATAGTCTGCATAGAATTGTCAGGGTTCAAACTGTTGTGGGTTCTAGGAAATATCAGAGCCCAAGTTGAGGCTAAGATGGCAGAGTCCTTCCATTCCTAAAAATACGTTTAGGAGTTGTTTGGTAATCATGAGTCATTCCCAGCAATTCCTCAAGTTAGCTGGGGATTAGTTTCATTAAAGAACCACTGGTGTATCATTCACTTTTCAGCTGTCAACCTCTTATCAAAAATTTGTCCCATAGTGCAACCAAAACGCGATCATGTTCTCCATGTGACTTTCCCCAAAGAGTGGAAAACCAGCGACCTTTACCAGCTTTTTAGTGCCTTTGGTAAGTAAATCATAAGTCCATATGTAGTTTTAGAATTTTGCTATGTTTTTGGTCTGTCCAGGTGGCTTTAGGTATAATGAATGACAGCTTCAGCTTGGATATGAAAGAATATTACTGTGCAAGGGTTTAGTCTCACTCATGGAATTTTTCAGGGTTTGGTATATTGGTATCTTTGTACTAACATGATCTGAGGCACTTTTAATAGCACCCCACAATAGAGTGCTATTATTAATCCACGGAAAGCAGAATACTGTTGCTATGACTGCCTTTACTGCTGACCATGGAAAATAAACCTAGTCTGAGAATAAATCATTTTTAAGATTAAATTCAGAGAGAAGGTCTGTTTCATAAGGGAAGGCGGTCACTGCTTGACATTGAATAGTCCAAGCAGACGAACGCAGATGTTTGAGAGGGCCAAGAGATGAGTTATGTGTGTGGTAGGGCAGTTCTTCTAATTCCTTTTTATCAGGTCAGGTGATAGGTTGAAATGAACCATCTTCTGATTAGGGTTTATAAAGACCTTTCTGACTGTAAGTCTTAGCAGTGCCTGTTTTTTTTAACAAATATTCAAGCTGTTCTCTTTGGAAATTCTTGGATAAAGTAAAGACAGCACAAACCTAAAGGGCCAGTAATTAGACTGTTTAGTAAATGTTTATATACCGCCAAAACAGGGTAGTATGTAGCCATTTAAAAAATATTTGAAGAGTTTATGAAAAGATGGTAAAGTGTTTATGTTTTACCATTTAGTGTAAAAAGCAGATACAAAGTAGAGTTCCTATATAACTAATATTTTTTTAATACTTTGTATAGAAATCAGACTGAAAGGAGGCCTCGTGCTATTATCAATGATTGTTTTAGATAGGTTTTTTTTTCTTCCTTGTTATGCTTTTTTGTATTTTGTATTTTTATTTTTTAGGGAGGGAGAGAGAGAGAGAGAGAGAGAGAGACAGGGAGAGAGAGAAAGAAGAGGGGAGGGGCAGAGGGAGAGGGAGAGAATATTAAGGAGACTCTATGTCCAGTACAGAGCCTGACAAGGGGCTCGATCTCATGACCCTGAGATCATGACCTGAGCCGAAATCAAGAACTTAACCAGCAGAGCCACCCAGGTGCCCCAGCTTTTCTGTGTTTTCTAAAATAAGCATCTATTTATTAGCTTTTATAAGCAAAACACTTTACAGACTTAATTTTTAGAAAAGTAAGTGAAAGCAGGTATGTTTCAAGAAAGTTATCCTAGTCTTTGCAGACGGTCTCAACAGCTTCTGAAATTCTAGTCCTACTTTTTAATTTAAATACAGATCTAGAAATGCAGTTGAATTTCACAGCTCATTTCTTTTGAGAGCTTTTGATGTTGTTGTTGTTTTTTTCTCATCTTGTATTATTAAGTTCTTACCCCTATGTAGTCACCCTTTAATGGGCTAAATTAAGTAGAATGCTCTGAGTAGAATTTTGTTTTCATTTTAATTAAAAAGAATCAATTGTGTGATATTGGACAAGTAGCCTCTCTCTATCTTTGTGTCTTCATCAGAGACGATGACAGTGATGATGGTGATACCCCTTACTACATAAGCATTTCATGAGGATTAAATGCGCTGATTCATGGAAGGCATTTAGAATAGTATGTGGCACCTAGTAACTACTTAGGGCATGTTCACTATTTTTTTTTTTTTTTTAAGATTTTATTTTATTTATTTGAGAGAGAGAGAATGAGAGACAGAGAGCATGAGAGGGAGGAGGGTCAGAGGGAGAAGCAGACTCCCTGCCGAGCAGGGAGCCCGATGCGGGACTCGATCCCGGGACTCCAGGATCATGACCTGAGCCGAAGGCAGTCGCTTAACCAACTGAGCCACTCAGGCGCCCATGTTCACTATTATTATTTATCTAAAATACACAAGGTGGAGGAGTGACTTTTGTAATCGAGAAAGTCATTTTGGCACCTTGCTGTGCAGCAGGGAGTGAGGTATTGTCCTATGACAGTGAGAGCAGTTTGCAAGCATTCATAGCCTTTGGAAATTTTGATAAGAATTAAAACATTTTTTCATTACTAAATTCCAGTGATGTTGACCCACTTCTAATTCTAGACTTCTCATGTTTTTTCAAGAAGAGCAGTAGCCAAATAATTAGGCCTCTGCTTTCCCTTTGGTTTTCTGCCCTGCCACCCCTCTCCTTCCTTGCCCCTAGTGCTCTCCAGTGTTCTGTTGTGTCTGCAGCTAGTTAGCCTTTCTTTTTTTTTTTTTTTAAGATTTTATTTATTTATTTGACAGAGAGAGACACAGCGAGAGAGGGAACACAAGCAGGGGGAGCGGGAGAGGGAGAAGCAGGCTTCCCGCCGAGCAGGGAGCCCAATGCGGGGCTGGATCCCAGGACCCTAGGATCATGACCTGAGCCGAAGGCAGACGCTTAATGACTGAGGCGCCCCTAGTTAGCCTTTCTTTAAGATTTGTCTCTTCATGTGAAAATCGTTCCGTTTCACTAGACTGCCTTCTGCCCCTCTTAGTGGCTTTTCTCTATTAGTCTCTCTTGGTTTTCTCTCTCTGACGCCTTCTCTTCCTTTGTTCCTCTTCTACTGTTTTCCTCACCTGGCCTTGAGACCGATGTTGAATTTTTTGTACTTTTTGCTACATTGATTTATTTTATGTTTCCCATTCGTAATTTTCAAAGTTTGTGTCTCTAAAAATTTAGAAAGATGTGTTTTTGAATTTATGTAGTCTCTGATTTTTTTTGTGATCTTTTTCTTTTTTTTTTTTTTTTTTTAAAGATTTATGTATTTATTTGAGAGAGAGAAGAGAGAGTGTGAACAGGGGAAGGGGCAGAGGGAGAGAATGTCCAAGCAGACTTCCACTGAGTGCAGAGCCCAGTGTGGGGCTCGGCATGGGGCTCAGTCTCACGACCCATGAGATCAGGACCTGAGCTGAAACCAAGAGTCGACGCTTAACGAACTGTACCACCCAGGTGCCCCTGTTGTGATCTTGATAGGAAAGAAATTGCCAGCTCTGGCATGAGATTGGGCTGAAAGATGAAGTGCCCCAGGATTTAATCCAGCAGGATCTTTCTTTTGTTTTTTGTTTTTTTTTTAAGATTTTATTTATTTATTTGACAGAGAGAGACACAGAGAGAGAGGGAACACAAGCAGGGGGAGTGGGAGAGGGAGAAGCAGGCTCCCCGCAGAGCAGGGAGCCTGATGCGGGGCTCGATCCCAGGACCCTGGGATCATGACCTGAGCCGAAGGCAGACGCTTAACGACTGAGCCACCCAGGTGCCCCCTTTCTTTTGTTTTTAAAGCACATTTTTAAAGCTTCTTTTTTTCCCCTCCTGGCTTGTCTCTTTTCTTGAAGTGTTCACTGAAATAACTTCTGTGGTAGATTTAAGTTTTAGCTCTCTGTGGTGCCTAGATTTTGATCACATTTTAAACCAGTACCTCATCGCTTTTGAAATTAACGCATATTCTGAAATATATCAGATATGCAAATGAAGTCTGGTAGTGATCTAATTGGCTAAATGTTCCCTTTACTTTTACTTCAACATTGCAGGTAACATTCAGATATCCTGGATTGATGACACATCAGCATTTGTTTCTCTCAGCCAGCCCGAACAAGTGCAGATTGGTAAGTGCTTTGGACATTCGTTCTGTATATTAATAAAGTGGGAGCTCGCCCTCCTTATACTGTGGGTTCACTCAGCTGATTCACAAGCATTGTTGCCTGGTTTGTGTCTCTAAAGTAGATAATTAGTGAGTATCATGTGTAGGTGAGAAAAAAAGACCAGTTTATTAATTCATTAGATACACTGTGTAGTACATTGCTTTACTTACCTCCTTTCTGTTCCCTTCCCATGGCACTTTTTCTAAAACGAGTTGCAGATTTGCTTGGAGAATTAGAAGTAGCAAATTGAGAGGAATGGGGAACACTGCCATTTGCTGGTCTCCATCCTTTTTCCACTTATTTATAAGTTTGTGTGCTCTATTCATTTCATTAAACCAAAAGATACTTTATTTGCTTTTAAAGTAGGATGGTAGAAAGATGGAGCACCACATCTCTTACTGGGCCCTAAATAATTTTGTTATTAACCATCTCAAAACGTTCTATTTCCTTAGGATGAAAAGCTATTGACTAAAATATGTGTTGTTCAGCTACTTATTCAAATAGATTTCAAGTTTCTCTGGTGCTTGATAATGTAAGAGGGATAACATTATAAAGTGATATGCCTAATTAATTTTTTTTAAAGATTTTATTCATTTATTTGAGAGAGAACGAGGCAGCATGAATGAGGGTGAGGGGCACAAGGAGAGGGAGAAGCAGACTCCCCGCTGGGAAGGGAACCCAACACTGTGCTCCATCCAAGGATTCTGAAATCATGACCTGAGCCAAAGGCAGATGCTTAACTGACTGAGCCACCTAGGCGCCCTGTAATTTAACAAGGTGCTACATACTAAAACTATATTTCTGAGAATGTAACTACATGAGTAATTATTATAGGGAAAACTTGCACAAATATACACATTCAGATCAGAGTATTTTGGTGTTTCTTCTTAATGCTGTGACCATTGCAGGAATACAGGCTATGTTGTAGTGAGAAGCTTGGGCTCTGGAATCATGCTGCTGCACAAGCTATCGTTGTGTGACCTTGGGCAGGTTATTAAACCTTGAGAAGCTTCTTCTTATCTCTGTAAACTGAGGATGATAGTATGGACATACTGGGGTTATTGTTAGGATTACATGGGATTATGTGTATATATATGTGTATATAGATATACACATATATATATAAAGCTTGGCCTAGCTTTGAACTTTTGTGATATTTATTTATTTCTTTATTTTTTAAGATTTTATTTATTTATTTGACAGAGAGAGACAGCGAGAGAGGGAACACAAGCAGGGGGAGTGGGAGAGGGAGAAGCAGGCTCCTGGCTGAGCAGGGAGCCCGATGCGGGACTCGATCCCAGGACCCTGGGATCATGACCTGAGCCGAAGGCAGACGCTTAACCGACTGAGCCACCCAGGCGCCCTGTGATAGTTATTTAATAGTGGATTGCAGTGTGAGATGTACTTCGGGAGCACGTGACACCAAGAATTGGTGTTGGATGCTGGGCGTGAATGCGGTCGCTTGTTAAATGTTTCGGTATTTGCATATTTCTCTGATCCACTCCCCCACAATCCTTGGAAAGACCATTGAGATGGCACCCAAAGGGACTGATTATTGGAGAGCTAAAGATAACTTCAGGGAGGGAGAAGGGACTCTGAGACTGAGAGCAAAGCGAGAGGTCCTTGGCCGCAAGGACACGGAACTGAGAGCAAAGCGAGAGGTCCTGTGGCCACAAGGACACGGACCTAGAACTCCCGGCTGGAGGTCTGGTTGCACCCCTTCTGCTCAGCGTCACTGTTTGGCCTTCCTGCTGGTCACACTTGGGTGACATTGAAACTCTGCAGTGGGATGGAAGGAGATGCATAGCTTCAAAGCCAGACTGCCCTGCGGACTAACCTTGCCCCCACCACCTGTCAGCCATGTGTCTTTGGGCAGGTTACGTAAACTCTCTAAGCCACAGGCTTCTCCTTTGAGAGGTGGAGGCGGTGATGGTTACTTTGTGAAATGAGATCGCGGACATTTAGTGCCCAGCAGGGAGCTCGGCTCTCCACGAGCAGGGCTTGACAAATGCTAGGGAGTTATTAAAATACCTGCTTTGGGGGCACCTGGGTGGCTCAGTCGTTAAGCGTCTGCCTTCGGCTCGGGTCATAATCCTGGGGTCCTGGGGTCGAGCCCTGCGCAGGGTCAGGCTCCCTGCTCGGCGGGGAGCCTGCTTCTCCCTCTCCCACTCCCCCTGCTTGTGTTCCCTCTCTCACTGTGTCTCTCTCTGTCAAATAAATAAATAAAATCTTAAAAAAAAAAAAATACCTGCTTTGTCTCCCTTGCTGTGAACAGTACAAATGAGAGTGTGTAAAAGTGCTTGGAAATCTCTAAGACGATAGCTGGTGGTGTCTGCTTGCAAATACAAGCATATAGGTGTCAGCGCTTCTTTTCACATTGCTGCTAAACCACATCTGCTGTCCAGTGATTTGCTCTCTCACTTATGACTGAAAGATGCCTCACACGGTAGCTTTCTAGCTCAGTATTTCAGTCTGTGATACCCGACATCTGGGAGCTGCATTGCAGAATCATGTTGCCACAGAAGCACCTGCCATGTGATTTTTTGCCCACGTGTGTTGCTTCCCCGAAGGCAACATTGAGTCCATCGCCTTCCCCACTGACTCCTTCTCTAGTACCTGGAGCGCACCGTGGCTGGAGTAACTCAGTGTTTGTGTGAGTGGGTAACAGGGAAGAGGCCAAGATGGAATCGTGCACTTTTTACCTTTTTCCTCCTAGATGAAGTAGATGACTGTTGTCTCTACGTAGATGCAGCTTTACTGGGAAAGTCTAAGTTTCCACTATTCTCTCTTACACAAAAGACAATGCTTTTTTTTTGAGAGAGAAAGCGTGTACCAGTGGGGTGGGGGTAAGGGGGGGGTGGAGGGGCAGAGGGAGAGGGAGAAGTAGGCTTCCTGCTCAGCAGGAAGCCTGACTTGGGGCTCGATCCCAGGACCCCGGGATCATGACCTGAGCCGAAGGCAGATGCTTAACCAACTGAGCCACCGAGGCACCCCCCAAAGACAACTCTTCACATAAATACCTGGCCATTTGCACGTGCTGTTCCTGTGAGCCTACTTCTCTTTGCCACAAGCCACCTTTGATTCTGCCATCCTCTTCCTCTAGAGCTTGGCTGTGTCCCACTTCCCTCCTCATCTCAGCTTAAACATCCATTTCTCTGGTTGTTTTCCCCCATTCCCTGTGCAGGGGATTGGGTCCCATTTTCTGTGCCGGCCTGGCATCCTTTACTGACACACCCTGTTGGACTGTCTTCCCTGGTAGACTGTAAACTCTCCGAGAGCAGGGACTAGACCTCTTGTTCACCGTTGTGTCTCAGTGCTCTGAGTAGCGTCTGACATTAGCGAGGATGTTAAATGTTTATTGAGCTGAGTAAGTGATACTCAAGGTATTAGGACTTAGAAATGCCTTCTTAAATGGGATAAATGTATCTGATGTCTCTGGTCTTTTGCTGTGATTTCTAAAATTATGCAGATGTTTCATTGAAAGACAGTGTAAAATCTGTTTTTTATAGTGGTAATTCTAATGATGAGAGAGACCCAGCATATCTAAAGTGCTGCAAACCTATTAATGTTATCTTAAACAAATTACTTATTCATTTCAGCGGAAACAGAGGGCCTGTTAGATCAATAATGTAACATTGGAAAAATCATTAAATGCCTATTTATATAGCAGCTTATAATGGCTTCTTTGGCACTGTTACAGACTAATTTTTAATTTACATTTAAGAAGTTTCTTCTTACCTGACACCTTTTTCTTTTGATAGTACTAAGTCTAATCAAGATTTTTTATTTTTTTTTCCTAATCAAGATTTTTTAAAAAGCCATTTTCCATATCTTGAATATGAAAGTTCTCTTTTTTTTAAAGTTTTTTTTTTTTTTTAAAGATTTTATTTATTTGAGAGAGAGAGAATGAGAGAGAAAGAACACATGAGAGGGGATAGGGTCAGAGGGTGAAGCAGACTCCCTGCCAAGCAGGGAGCCGGATGCGGGACTCGATCCAGGGACTCCAGGATCATGACCTGAGCCGAAGGCAGTCGCTTAACCAACTGAGCCACCCAGGCGCCCCGAAAGTTCTCTTTTTCTAGGGAACCTTGTTACACTATTAAAACCCTTCTCTGAAACTAATAATACAGTTTATGTTAATTAAATTTAATTGAAATAAAAAACTTAATTAAAAAAAAAACAAACCTTCTACCTAGTGCCGTTTGGTTTGATTGCTGATTTTTTGTTTGTTTGCAAGAGGTGAGGCGAGGGTTCCTGTGGCTTTGAGGTGTTCAGGTGGTGATAGCCCATACCAGCCATACGTTCAGCATTGTTCCCTTGTGGCTCTTCAGGTAGGATAGTACATGACCATAGAGAACATCACCTAGTCTCACTGTTTGAGAACTTTCCTCAAAGTAGCAGAGTAAGAAATCACTTTTTTTTTTTTAAGATTTTATTTATTTATTAGAGAGAGAGAGAGAATGAGCAGGGGGGAGGAGAAGAGGGAGAGGGAGAAACAGACTCCCCGCTGAACAGGGAGCCCTATGCAGGACTTGATCCCAGGACCCTGGAATCGTGACTGGAGTGGAAGGCAGACAATTAAATGACTGAGCTATCCAGATGCCCAAGAAATCACCTTTAAGGGTCACATCTGCATAGCTCATTCATTTTTAAGATTTCTATATTCCTTTTTTTTTTTTTAAGATTTTATTTATTTATTTGACAGAGTGAGACACAGTGAGAGAGGGAACACAAGCAGGGGGAGCAGCAGGCAGAGGGAGAAGCAGGCTCCCCGCTGAGCAGAGAGTCCGACGTGGGGCTCTATCCCAGGACCCTGGGATCATGACCCGAGGCGAAGGCAGACAGTTAACGACTGAGCCACCCAGGCGCCCCTAAGATTTTTATATTCCTAAGTAGTTTTATTAAATGGGGGAGGAGCCCCAGAAATATTTTAAAAGTCAGAGAACCTTCTAGTCATATTCTCAATATTTAGACATTGAGTGTTTTTGAGTGTCCTAAATGCATTAGAAATTTTCATATGAATAGCTTGAGAAAAATAACCTTTTCATTTATTTTGAAAGCTGGAAATGCAGCACACTACCAGAAAGTTTTAAAAAGCAAAAATTGATAAAGGCACTTTAGAAGAGGTAGAAACCTGACAATTATTTTGTAAAGGCAGCACAAATTCAGGTAATTGTAGAAGTTCCTGATAATGCCGCCGTAGGAGCTTGTTCAGGACGATGTGTGGGGATGGAGGGAGAGACTTGCTTCACTTCAGTCGAGGGTATGGTTGTGTTTATATTAAATTGTACTTTTAGACGCATAGCTTTTATTTGTGCTGAACAGATGAATATTAGAGTTGTGAATATGACTCGAGGCGATCGTTCAGCTGTTTTGCTAAAAGGTGCTTATAACTTTAAACTTTATCTGTGTTTTTTGTTTTCCTTCTAACGTCTGCAGAATTTGTAGTGATAACCGCTTGCTTCACATGTGATATTGGTGATTGGTGTTCTCATTTTTCCTTGATCACACTAGCTGGGGGTTACTGACTTTTTTCTAAGATTTTTATTTATTTGAGAGAGAGAGAGAGAGAGCAAGCACGTACAAGTGGGGGAGGGGCAGAAGGAGAGGAAGAAGCAGACTTCCCGCTGAGCAGGGAGCCCGCTTCGGGGCTTGATCCCAGGACCCCAAGATGATGATCTGAGCCGAAGGCAGATGCTTAACCAATTGAGCCACCCAGGTGCCCCTGGGGATTACTGATTTTGATGGTCTTGGCAAAGAACCAACTTTTGGTTTAGTTCATTTTCTGTATTGTTTGTTTTTGTCTATTTACTGGGTTTCTGCTTTTTTTCTCCCCTTTTTCCCTTTCCTTTTTGTTTTAAAGGTTTATTTCAGAGAGAGAGAAAGTGAGAGAATGTGCATGAGCACAAGAAGGAGGAGCAGAGGGAGAGGGAGAGAGAATCTCAAGCAGACTGTGCACTGAGCGTGGAGCCCGATGCGAGGCTTGATCTCACAACCCTGAGATCCTGACCTGAGCCGAAACCAAGAGTTGGCTGTTTAGCTGACTGTGCCACCCAGGCACCCCCCTTTTTTAAAGTTTATTTAATCTCTGTACCCAACGTGGGGCTCAAACTCGTGACCCCAAAATGAAGAGGTACACACTCCTCCGACTGAGCCAGCCAGGCACCCCCTTTCCTTCCTTTTACTTGCTTTGGGTTTACTTTGCCCTCCTTCTTCCCACTTCTTGAGGTAGAACCATATGTGATTGATTTTTAAAAACTTTTCTAGGGGTTTCTGGGTGGCTCAGTCAGTTAAGTGTCCTACTCTTGATCTCGGCTCAGGTCTTGATCTCACAGTTGTGAGATCAAGCCCTGCCTTGGGCTCCATGCTGGGCATGGAGCCTACTTTAAAAAAAAAAAAAAAAATTCTAAAATATTTTACGCCTGGCCTTCTGGAGATTGCCCCTGGGTCAGTATAGCTTTGTGGTCAGCCAGTGATTGGTCCAGTGTGTGCTTAAACACCTTGAAAACCAGTGAGGCTTCCACCCTTTGCCAGCTGGGTTGGGGAAGACATTCAGCATTCAAGCAGTTTGCAAGTCTTCCCCATTTCTTACTTTTAGCTGTACCTTCTCGTCTCCTCTGTGGGTGCGCCAGCCCTCCCTGCCAAGCTAGTGTTCTGGATTTAGCCAAGACTCTTTCCTACTCATTGATTTTGACCTTTTGTTTCTAATACAAACATTTACAGCCACAGATTATTCTCTAAGCACTGCTGTAGGTGCATCCCACAAATCACATGTTGTAATTCCATTATCATTAAGTTAGATAGCCAGGCGCCCCTTTTGTTTTTGTGTTTTTTATGTTTGCCTGTCCTTTTCTTTCAACTTATCTGTGTATATATGTGTAATTATTTCCATGCTTTTGTCATTTTAAAACTTGTTCTTTGTTCCCTCTGTTTCTGTTCCTTTGTTTCTCTCTCTCCTGTCCTCTTTTGCATTGTTTGAAATTTTTAAAGAATTTCATTTTAATTTCTCTCTTGCCTTTTTATTTTTATTTTATTTTATTTTTTTTAAGATTTTATTATTAGAGGGCGCCTGGGTGGCTCAGTTGGTTAAGCGACTGCCTTCGGCTCAGGTCATGATCCTGGAGTCCCTGGATCGAGTCCCGCATCCGGCTCCCTGCTCGGCAGGGAGCCTGCTTCTCCCTCTGACCCTCCCCCCTCTCATGTGCTTTCTGTCTCTCTCATTTTCTCTGTCTCAAATAAATAAATAAAATCTTTAAAATTATTAGAGAGATAGAACAAGTAGGCAGAGAGGCAGGCAGAGGGAGAGGGAGAAGCAGGCTCCCCGCCAAGCAGGGAGCCCGATGCGGGGCTTGATTCCAGGACCCTGGGATCATGACCTGAGCCGAAGGCAGCCGCTTAACCGACTGAGCCACCCAGGCGTCCCTCTTTGGCCTTTTTAATGCTATCTCTTTGCATTATTTTTTAGTGATTGCTTTAGAAATTTTAACATCCATCCATACCTTTTCACAGTCTACTTAGAGTTCGTATTATACCACTTCACATGTAATGAGGAAACCTTATATGCATATAGGGCCATTTATTCCAATCCCCATTGGTTTTCATGCTGTAGTTGCCATATATATAAATGTGCATACATTATAAATCCTACTAAGTGGTGTTATAATTTTGTTTTAAACAGTCATAAGTATTTTAAGAAATTAAAAGGCTAAATTATTTTCTCTTTACCCTGATATTTACCATTTTAGGTGTCTTCATTCATTCCTGAAGATCCAAGTTTCTTTTGAGTATCATCTCACTTCAGCCTTCAGAACTTCCATTAGTATTTCTTTCTTTCTTTTTTTTTTTTAAAGATTTTATTTATTTATTTGACAGACACAGCGAGAGAGGGAACACAAGCAGGGGGAATGGGAGAGGGAGAAGCAGGCTTCCCGCCAAGCAGAGAGCCCGACGTGGGGCTCGATCCCAGGACCCTGGGATCATCACCTGAGCCAAAGGCAGATGCTTAAACGACTGAGCCACCCAGGCGCCCCTGCCTCATTGTTACCATACAGAAATATAGGTATTCAAGATTTTCTCTTTGTCGTTGGATCATTGGTTTTCAGCAGCTCAACTGTGATGTACTTAGGCATGGCTTTCTTTGTAATTATCATGTTGGGGTTGACAGAGCTTCTTGAATCTGTAAACTTAATTTTTAAAATTTTAAAAAAGATTGTATTATTTTTTTAAAGTAATCTTTACACCCAACATGGGGCTCAAACTCACAACCCCGAGATCAAGAGTCTCATGTTCTACTACTGTGCCAGCCAGGCACCCCTTGAATCTGTAAATTTATATCTTTCACTAGATTTAGGAAGCTTTTAGACATTATTCAAATATTTTTTTCCTGTCCTATATTCTCTTGCCTCTCCTCCTGGGGACTCCAGTTACCTATATGTAGGAGACCTTTGAAAAAAGAAAAAAAAAGCTTTTATTTATTTATTTATTTATTTATTTATATTTCTTCACCTCAGTGAACATAATTAGAATAGCCTGTTTAAAGTCTTTGTCTAATAATTCCAACATCTGTATCACCTAGATGTTGGCACCTGTTGATCACTTTTCCCTTGAGAATGAGTCATGTTTTCTTGGCTCTTCATATGTCAAATAACTTGGGATTATTTCCTGGACATGTGAATGTTCTTTTGTGGATACTCTGTAGTCACTTACATTCCCTCAGAAGAGTGTTGATATTTTGCTAGTTTTAGCAAGCATTTAACTTATTTAAACTCACGCTACAAACTCTTGCATGTCTGCGGTGGGAGGTGGCTCAGATTCTGAGCTCAGACTGCCTTCAGTCTGACACATGCACGGTTAAGTAAAGGGTCAGCCAGACACGTGGGCTGAGTCTATACACCCAATTTGGAGTTCCCATTTTCTGGTTTCTTCCATTCTAGGATTCCTTTCCCACTCTGTTGCCAGTGGTTGCCTCATGCTTCTGGTTCCTCCTACCAGGAAGACATAGGACTTTTCTCTTACAGTTTTAGTTGCTTCATGCCCCTGTCCCTGCAATTTCGCCTTCGGGCATAGTCACACAAAAAGACCTCAGGAAATTCACTTTGTGCCAGCTTGCTTCCTCCAATTTTTGACTCCTTTGCAAAATCTACCTGTTTCTGTTCATGTTCCAGAGCCCTTAGATACTTGTTTTTTATTTTTTTTTTGCATTTTTTCCTAGAGCTTATAGTTGTTACCAGCAGAAAAGTTGATTTGTTAGCTTATCCCTCCAATCCTGGAGGCAGAACACCTTTACCTGTGCTTTTTAGTTGTTGCTCTTATAGTTTCTGCTTTCGATGCCCCACTTCCTGCCATATTATACCATGCTTAAACTACCTCTTTCTGTTTGTTAAATAATGTTTTAAGAAAATAGCATGTTAATGCATTAAAAATAAAAAACCATGTGACTTACCTCTTTTAACCAATGAAAACTGACTTCAGTTCAGTTCCTTTTGGGTAGGCATGCATACCAATAGACAAAATCCAGACAAAGTATTTGAATATCTTTTGTTTCTGTTTGTGGTCATTTTCATCGTTGGCTAGTGTGTTATTGTATATTCTTGTCAAAGAGGAAATGTACAATACACTCAAGAAAGAACCAAAAAATGAATGTTTTTCCTTTCATGTTAATTTTCCTAATCTTAAACCTTGCATAGTGTTGGTTTACAACAATTATCTTGAATTATAAATACAGCAATAGATAAATGAGTTCAACTGTGACGTGACTTTTTTATAAGGGTTCTATTAAATAAGCTTGTTTTAGAGGAGGGGGCTGATAACTTACTTGTGTGTTTAAATGTATGTATGATTTTCATACCGTAAGTGCTCCATCCTGGAAACAATATATTTGTTCTTATACACGCAAGGTTTTTATAGTAATGCCTTGTTGATAAAGGAAAAACATTATTAATGAGATGTGTGAATGTCTGTGTTTTGTGTATATATCTTCTGATGAAAACTTAAAGCAGCTGACTTTTTTTTTAAACTCCTCTAAGTCACTTAATCCACAAAAAGCACTGTGGAAAATTTTAACAGTATTTATTAAGAGCCTTCTTGTTTTCCGAATTCCCCCATGTGTTTAATCTCGAGAGTTAGCAGTCTTACACATCTGTCCTATGCAATCTGTTATCAGGCAGATTTATTTGAGAGTAACAATAACTTGGACTCCCCCTAATTAGTATTCTTTAGGGCATTAGCTGGTATGAGAATGGGGCAGAAAGCTTCCTGACTTCCAGATAAGGCTTCCCAAGTTCTTAATACAATTACCAGTGTTAAAGCAGCAGTGACAGAATGAGTTCTGTGGCAGTGAGAACCTAGCCAGGAGAAAGAAATGCAGTGTTTGTGCTCTAGAGGCTGAGTCTTCGTGTTCTGTTAATTTGTTTCTGGTCCAGAGCATTGGGTTTGATATTTGTGTTCTAGAGACCATGTTGTCTGGATCTAAGAATGTCAGCTTTATGTTGCACTATCCGAATATTCAGTAGGTCTGTCATATTTAATTGTAATATCATTCATAGCAAACTGCTTATGTTGTGTTCTCCTGCCCCAGGTTTTATTTTTTTTAATTTTTTTTTTTAAAGATTTTATTTATTTGACAGAGAGAGCACAAGCAGAGGGAGAGAGAGGGAGAAGCAGGTTCCCTGCTGAGCAAGGAGCCCGATGTGGGACTCCTGCCCCAGGTTTTAGAAGTAAATCAAATTCATTGTTGAAAACGTGAAAAATATTTGAAAATATGAAGAAGAAAACAATCACGGTCTCACAACCTAGACATTAATACTAGTAGTATTTTGATTCGTATTTCTTTTCTAGTTGTTTTATTTTGTAGAGATGAGTATTTTCATAACTTTTTAATATCAGTTGGGATCTGACTTCAGATGCATTTTTGGATCTGCTTTTTTAGTTAATATTAGGTCATGAGCATTTCTCATGCTGTCACATGGTTTTCTGGAAGAGATTTCTTTTAATGGATGCATTGCATTTCACACAACTTATTTAACTATACCTGTTTTGGATGACAAGTGTTTATTATTTCAAATTCTTTAGTTTTTTTAAATTTTTTTAATGTTTTTTAAAGATTTTATTTATTTGACAGAGAGCTAGAGAGCACAGGCAGTGGGGAGGGAGAAACAGGCCCCTAGCTGAGCAGAGGGCCTGACATGGGGCTCCATCCCAGGACCCGGGGATCAACCTGAGCCGAAGGCAGATGCTTAACTGACTGAGCCACCCAGGCGCCCTAAATTCTTTAAAGAGCATCTTGTACCTTAGTCTTTGTATCTTTCATTTTTAAAAATAAATTCTGAAGAAGCAAAATCATTAGATTCAAATGATCTTGAAAAAAAAACCTAAAAACAACTCAGTTTTTTCTTATTAAACAGTGATGATTTATTTTTGTTAATAGAAAAATTTTAAACTACCAGAAAACTAAAAAAATTGCCCAGTGCCCCTCTCTTTATTAGTGAAGATAATTGCAGTAATATTTGAGATATACCTTTCCACTGTGGTATTTAAGTGTATATTTCATCTAAGATAATGTATATTTTGCATATTGTTTTACAGTTCTTTTAACAGTTCTCTTTGTGGACATTTACTTTAAGCAATTTTAGGACTCTCAACTCCTGTTCTAAAATAAGCTTTTATTTATTTATTTTTTCTTTAATAAAGATTTTATTTATTTATTTGAGAGAGAATGAGATAGAGAGAGAGCATGAGAGGGGGGAGGGTCAGAGGGAGAAGCAGACTCCCCACTGAGGAGGGAGCTTGATGCGGGACTCCCCGGACTCCAGGATCATGACCTGAGCTGAAGGCAGTTGCTTAACTAACTGAGCCACCCAGGCGCCCCCATTTATTCTTCTGATTGAGCTTTAGAATCGTTTTGTTAGGGTCACTCAGAAAGCCCCCTGGGATTTTTCACTGACATTTTAACAAATTAATTGTATTGACGTCTTTATTTGGACATACTGAATCGGTATGACCAGGAATATAATGTGTCTCCGTACACACTTAGATAATCTCGTGTATCCTTGAATGCAGTGGTAAGTTTGATTGTTGATATTTTTATTGTGCATACTATTTAGGGTTATGCAGAATACTTTGGAAAGCAAGGACCATTGTGCCTGATTTAGTACCACAGTCATAGTTCGCTCTTGGCAAATTGTTGGAATGTGGGTGGCAGTAGGGGACTTAAAACGGAGATCGATCTGCCTGATTGCTTTCAGGCCCCTGACGACTACCTTTGAGGACTCAGTGTAAATGTTGTGTCTCTGATTCTTATTCCTGAGGCTTCCAGGGCCAATTGGTGGTGTTTTTGTCATCGGAGATAGTGAACTGGGTGGTTAAGTAGGTGAGCTGTGTCTGTCTTTACACGTTTGCATTGTTTTCTCATCTGCGATTCCGTTTTACAACCTGACGGTTTTTAAAAATGAAATAAATCTGGTTTTAGGGAATTTAAAAGAGTATAAGTGAAATGATTTGGGGCCACTTCAGTGGCTAATTAAAAATACTGTCTTGTTACTAAAAATGTTACCAATGAATCTCTTGGGGTGGTGGGATTACAGGTAATTTTACTTTATTGTGTTTTTTTTCCATTTTTGGACCTTTTTTCAAGTGACAGGTATGACCTAGGTGTTAAAATATTTAAAGTTAAGACGAAAACATTATTACTTGCCTTTTTATGTGTATAGGAGCACAGCACAGGATAACGTCTTGCTTTTGAAACTCTTCCGATGGCTGGCAGAGTTGGTCCTTCATATGGTTGACCATAGTTATTTTGTGGTATCTTTTTTCTAATCATGAAAGTTACGGAATTAGTTTCTCTGGGTTTTCCTCCTTCAACTTCTTGGTTTAAACCTCCTGTTCTGGGGGTGCCTGGGTGGCTCAGTCGTTAGGCGTCTGCCTTCAGCTCGGGTCATGATCCCAGGGTCCTGGGATCGAGCCCCACATCGGGCTCCCTGCTCAGCGTTATCCCTCTCCCACTCCCCCTGCTTGTGTTCCCTCTGTCACTGTGTCTCTTTCTGTCAAATAAATAAATAAAATCTTAAAAAGAAAAAAAAATAAACCTCCTGTTCTGAAAAGGTGAATATGAAACTGTTTTGAAATATGCTTTTTATTGGTAATATTTCCACTGTTGGCTATTTTTACAACCTGTCTTTTCTCTTTTGTCCTGGAAAGAAGCCCAAATATCACTTTAATAACAGGCTGACTGTCAACTTCGTTATGTTTAGCAATAATGCCAGAAAATGCTAGACCACTGGAGTGTTGGGTAACTGATAATTGATGGTGGTGGTGACCCTAGCACTTCAGCCCATGGTTTTGCCTTAACGTCTACACCCCACGTCAGCATATTGAGGCATTACTTGGTGTTTTTCATGTTGTAGGATTATAAAAAGCAAACATTGCTTAAAATAACTTAAAACAGGGGTGCCTGGGTGGCTCAGTCGGTTGAGTGTCTGCCTTTGGCTTAGGTCATGATCCCAGCGTCCTGGGATCGAGCCCCGCATCGGGCTCCCTGCTCTGTGGGAAGCCTGCTTCTCCCTCTCCCTCTGCCTACTGCTCTGCCTACTTGTGCCCCCCTCTCTCTGTCAGATAAATAAATAAAATCTTAAAAAAAAAACAACTTAAATCACACTAACTAGTAGGAATGCCCTTTGTCCTTTCTGTATGTTAATTGGAGAAATGTGGGGAACTGATTTGTTTTCCAGTTGCATCAAAGGCGAGGGAGCAAACTGCTATGGTCTTGGGAAAAGGAACCTAGAAAAGACAACACAGTAAAATAAAACTTTGAAATTGGGATTTACCCCCCACCGACACACAAATCCTATATTGTTAGTATAGAGGTAATAGAAGGAAAATAAATCATGATGGCATATTATATAGCAAAAAGAAATATGAGATACATATAGGGCACCTACTGATTTTAGTAACTGTTAATTCCCGAAATAAGTTTCTATCACTTTGAAGCATGAGGAGGGTCACATTTAGGTGTGCATTTTTGTAATTGCGTTTCAGATGGTGTATAAGCCTTCCTGACTTATCACTGTATATTGCTAGGTACCTTTATGTGTCTGTATTCAGTGTTATTTATAGTAACAGAGAAGAGAGTAATTATGAAGGGATTTTGCAAGGTTTTTAACAAGATGGTTCTCTTTTGAAATCTGCAGTGTTAATCTTTGCATAAATATTTGTCTGTCTACTGCTGAAGAAACAGAAGGACTAAATTTAGATGGGGAATAGAGATGAAATAATAGTCTTTGCACTCAAGGAATTCATGGTCTAATGATGCAGACAGGTATCTAGACAGCGGGTGCATCAATGCATGCTCAGTGCTGTGACAAGGGAGGGAGAACCCACCCAGGCTAGCATGAAGATGCAGAGAAGGGTCAACCGGGAAGGCTTCCTGGAGCAGGTGATGCCTATGCCGATCCCAGGAGGTGGCCTGGTACAGGAAGGCTGAGAAAGCTTTAGTGAAGAGTGGAACCAGTACATCCTTTGGTAGGAGTGGAGCAGAGGGTCTGTGTGGTGGAATAGCCTTGGGGGCGGGGATTAGAAGCTAGAAACACAGAATTTGTGTGTTAAAAATATGAGTTTGAATTTCATCCTTTGTATAAATCTGGCTGTAATGTTGGTTTGGGGTTTTTTTTTTTTAATTAAATCAAGTTTTAAAAGTAAAATATTACATTTAACTAGTTTTCTTTTAGAAGTCTGGGGCTTTTGAAAGAATTTCCAGGTGTTGGGTGCCAAGACTGTTGACCAAACAAGGAGCTGCCTTTGGAGAGCCGGATTGTTGTCAGGGTTTGCCCCCACCCCAGCCCCGTGGCACTCTTCCATAAGCATATGGTGGTGGTATACAGCACTGAGTCAAAAATAGATGTACATATTCGAACAAGTTCTATTTATTTGTAAAGGCCTAGAAGGTTGCTTTTGCATTTACTCTAGTTCATAGCCTTCTCTAAGAGACTGAGGCCAAATTGAATTTATCTGGGAACCTGCCACATCTATAAATGCTACACAGAGTAATAAATGGGCCATTGGCTTCCAAGAATTGGTGACAGTGTACTTCAGTTCCTAATTTAGAGTTCATGAAAATTATCCCTTGACAAACAAGATTATAAAAAAAGAAGTTCTGCTTGACGGATCCATCTTTTGATAAACAGCTAAATGTTGTTGACACAAACATTGCTGGAGCGAGTCAAGGTAGGGAGTAAATGACCGGCCGAAGGAAGGCAGATGGCAGGTGTTTCTGTGTTCAGGGGAACGGGAGGTGACTGAGCCAAATCTTGTCCCACTCGCTTTGCCTCACTCAGTAGACTAGGCTGGTGGGGAATCGTGGTCGTAATTTTACATCCTTGGTATCTGGGAAGGTGCTCGGCCAGAGCTGGGGAGGTTTGGACGAGAGGCCTGGGTGTGGTCCTTGAGAGAGGGCCGAGAAGAGGGAGGGGCGTGCGAGCACAAGAGATAGGAATCAAAGTGGTTGTGGGTGACAGTGTTCCTCAGACGGTAGTTCACGCTCTCTCTTGGTGGGTTGTGAAATCGTTTTTGTGAGTGTGACCGGCATTTTTATGAAAGGAAGGAGTTAGAAACTTTCCGAGTGAGTCCCATGTCCTAAAGGTGAGCTTGCTTTTTTTTTTTTTAAAGATTTTTATTTATTTATTTGAGACAGAGAGAATGAGAGACAGAGAGCATGAGAGGGAGGAGGGTCAGAGGGAGAAGCAGACTCCCTGCTGAGCAGGAAGCCCGATGCGGGACTTGATCCCGGGACTCCAGGATCATGACCCGAGCCGAAGGCAGTCGCCCAACCAACTGAGCCACCCAGGCGCCCGAGCTTGCTTTTTTTGATGTAACCTTTTTCAGGTATAAATCTGTACATGTGGATGTACATGTATGCGCCCCAGGTTGTAATAAAAATGTCTCGTTGCAGGCCGTGGTCACAAAGGTTTGAACTCACATGCTTTAGGAAACTTCCATGTGTGCTGAACACTGTGGCAGGTGTTAGTAGTAGGGAAGGAAGTGAGGGTGGCTCTGACAAAGATCTTGATCCTCAGGTGCTTCCTGTTCCAGAGCAGTTTGGGGCCGGGGATTCATGTGGCTGGCACCTGGGAGGAATGCTCATTCCTTTATGTCTCCACTGGCCAGGAGGAGACTTCCATGCTTCTCACCAAGAAGGAGACATTATGGTTAAACATCTCACCCTGCTCTCCATCCCCTTTGCTTGGGCCCCCTTGTGGAAGGAAGACAAATGTCATATCTGATGAATAAAGTCAGGAAGAAGCTGACACCCCAAGGGCCTTTTTGACCAGGGGGTAGGGCCATTGCGTTGAAGACGGCAGGCCTGGAAACCAGCTTCTGGGGTCCCTTCCGGCAGCAGAGACTGGGAAATCGTTGCGAGTGTAGAGGCTCCTTGCAGCTGTCCTGTCTCTTCACTGAGGGGGTCTCCTGGGCTGGATTCCTTAGGTGGTGGCAGCAGCTATAGTCGGAAGCCCCGATTACCTCAGGCCCAAGATCCATCTCCAGCATCATCTGCTAAGGACTCCTCTATTTTGGGGGAATATACAGGTGATGCTGAGTCATCATTAGCTCTCCCGTCTTTACCTCAACTTGTTAGGACCCATAAGAGAGGATGATGCTCCCTACCTGTCGTTCCCTACCCGTGGGAGATGTGGTTGGGAAGGGTCAGATTCAGAGGGCTCTGGTTGCCGTTACTGCCCCCGTGGCGTGTGAGCAGCGGAAGGCCTCTTTTGTACACCCGGTGGGGTAGGGGTGTGACTCTGGTGGCGTGATAAGGAATTTCTTTGACGGGGCATGACAGGTTCTGCGGGATGGGAGAGCTGAGAGGCTGGGTGTGGCTGTATTGTGTCCAAAAGCGGAATGACAATCGGGAGTGACCTCCGGTTAACATTTTTTATGTTCCGGGGTTGATCTCTGAGGGTGCTTACTTACCCCTGACATTGTTCAGATTTTGTGAGAACGAAATTTTCTGGTTTGCCACCCTTCTGCGTTAATTACCAAACAAAGTGCGTTTTAGCTCCGGACGTGACTTTCTGTGTGTTAATTAACGTCCACCAACCAGAAGGTGGTGCTGTCGTGCTGGCAGCCGACCCACCTTTCCCTCGGCAAGTCAGACTTGGATCTAAATGCTTATTCATGCTAAGTAATGTGGGCAGATTTAGCATGCGGTGTTCACAGCGTAGCCCTCGTGCAGTGTGTCACCAGATAGGCAACGTGGAATGTTCGTGGGACCAAAGCTTCAGAATCTGGGGCTAGGGAAACCCGACACTGGGGCCTTGGTTAAGGTGCTTGCTCAGGGCCACCTTTGCACTTGGGGTAAAGTGACACTGTTGGAGTCAGGACGAAAACATCTTTTCGGTGCTGTGTTTGTTCCTACACTGGCCCCTGTACTCACAGAGGACAAGGAAAGACTGAAGAAAGAGGCAGACCACTCCGGACGGTAGGCAGCAGGTTTAATAAAGTAAGGGAACTTAACTTACCAGGCTTGTCTTGGGCGCCGCAAGATGAATAGATCTCTGCACCTGTTGGCCAGAATATTCAAAGTTTATGTAGAGGCCTTAATGGGGTTAAGTCACGTGTACTGTCCAGATGGTCTCCACACCACCTTACTGTCTCAAGGCTGTGTCCTTGGAACAGCTCCCACTGTGGGAACGGTAGGCAGGGAAGGACAGGGAAGGGGGTGAGGATCCTCTGATTGCCCGGAGCCATCTCATGGGTCAGCTGGAGGTTACGTCCTCACCATTATCTCCTCCAACGTGGGTTTGATCTCTGTGCAGTCTTGCATGATTTGGTTTGAAGACTTATGCATAGAGATTGAGAGACATTTCCATAGACAGAAAACCGTTTTTCCTGTTCTTTTTTTGGAAAAGATCTGAGTACCTAGAGGAAGACTCATGAATTAAGTTTATAAGAAATACTGTGCACAATTCAGTGCTTAATTGACAACTCAACCAAGCTGAAATACCTGAGCCATCTCTCAATTTATTTTGACCACTTGGAAGAAACCCAGATGGTATGATGGTCTTGGAGTAAAGCTGTGTGATCTTGGGTG
Source organism: Leptonychotes weddellii (assembly GCF_054177405.1). Lineage (NCBI taxonomy): Eukaryota > Metazoa > Chordata > Mammalia > Carnivora > Phocidae > Leptonychotes > Leptonychotes weddellii. The sequence continues at coordinate 24,971,971 of NC_138373.1, forward strand.
CCTGACTTTACCTCTCCGAGCCTTCAGCTGTGAGATGTCAATGGGAAAATCTGCTGCTCAGGGCTGGGAAGAATTGATGGAGGTAGTAAAGGCACGAGCTGCTCGGTCAGTGTTCACTTCTTCCCCTGTGTCCCCCCTTTCTGCAATTCAGACATTAAAATAATATTGCTAACTTGATTTTACTAAAAGTATGCATGGCAGCGCTGTGGAAACTGAGTGCAAAAGCTCTCGGTGTTTGTTTGCTCAGCTTTCAGAATGACGTGGCCCTCCAGTGAGGCCATGCTTGTTACCATAACTTGACTTCCAGTTGAAATCTTCCCCGCCCGTACCTTCTGAACAAAAGACCAAAACTGTTGCCACAGCGATTTTCAGTTGTCTGCCCTTTTCTTTCCCGTGGCTCCTGATAGCTGGGTTGCCGTTCTAATTCACCTCTTATCCTTGCAGTTGGGGTCTCCCTCGGAGCCTTCTCGGTGGGTCCACTTCACTACTTAGGGGGCAGCTCTCTGTTACGGGGGTTAGCTCTTGAGAAGGGTCATCAGTAACGGGAGGATTCTGGATTCTGCAGACACAGAGAAGTCTGTAAGATTGCTCTAAGGTAGGTCTGTGGATCTATTCTCAGACTTGGTTTGGGAAGCTGGTTTGGGAATGGTCTTAGAAGTACAGTCAGCCCTCATTCTGCACAGATTCGGTGTTTGTGCATTTACCTACTCGTTAAAATTTTTCTGTAACCTCAAAATCAGCACTCACAGAGCTTCTGTGGTCATTCACGGACATGCACAGAAGGCCGAAAATCCGAGTCACCCGATGCACACGGTCCCCAGTTGAGGTGGAACAAGGCGACGCTCTGCCTTCACTTTGTAGCTCTCGACTGTAAACAAGTGCCCTTTCACAGCCTGTGTAGTGGCACATTTTCTGTAGTTTTGTGCTTTTTGCAACAGCCCCCCCCGCCCCCGGCATGGTGCCCAAATGCTGTCCAGTGTTCCAGAGCACGGAAAGACTGTGATGTGCCTTATGGAGAACATATGGCTGTCAGATACACTTCGTCCAGGCACGACTTACAGTGCTGTTGTTGGCAAGGGCGATATTAAGGAATCAACAATGTATATTAAATAAGGTATCTTGAAACAGAAGCACACGCAAAGCAAGAGGGCGTGTTGATTGGTTGATGAAATGTGTCTCTCACCCTGGTTTTCCGCAGGAGCCGGGGTTCAGAGACTCTACTGTTTGTTCCTTTCTGCCTGCCTTGCTCCTTCAGGGGGTTCAGCCCAGGAGAAGGATTTCTGGGCTGCCTGCTCTTTATTTGTTTTTCAAGGACAGGTACCTATTGCAGAGCTTCTAGAGAGCGTTCTGGCTCCTGCGTGACGGGAACACTGGGCTGTCGTCGTGACACAGCCTAGCAGGGGGCTTGCACACTAGCAGCAGTGTGCATAGACACGTAGGTGAATGGAGACATAAGGGTCTTGGGTGAGATGAGAACATCGAGCTGTATCCTCAGTTTATCAGGACTTTGATCATTTTTAAAAAATTATAGTTGCCTAGCTAAAGGATGGAGACTTGTTAAATTCAGTTGTACGTTGAACGTCTGTGCTTTTAATTCTGTGCCTTGAATTTGACTTGAATCAGAGATGGTGTTGTCTCTATTTCTTTTTCTTGATATCAGTTCTCTGATCATCAGCTTCTACCTTAACGTTTCCATTGCAAGGTGAGGCTTGGGAAGACCAGGGCTGTGTGGCTTTCCTGGCCAGCCTCTTCATTTCAGCCTCATTTTAACTGGTGCCTTGGCCCTTGGGAGAAGAGTAAAAAGTAGTGGAGGATTCTTTTCGTTCTAGTCGGGAAAGGAACACGTAGCAAATTTGGTTGAAGTCAAAGTGAGAACACCGAGTGTCCCATTACGCAGTCTTTCTTCTTACCTGTGTACATGGAACGCACGGAAGCCTTTGCCTAGTGGAGCCTACATTTTAAGAAAAGCGTTGTTTTTAGGTCTGTCGAGCTAATCAAATCCTTGGATTCACTGCGCAGCTCTGACCTGCCCTTTGGCCTGCAGGACCCCTTAACAGGTGGGTGATGAGGAGAAGCAGCTTCGCGTGTGCTGGACGCGCCGTGCCGGACCACCCTCCACCCCGGTGGTCGCCAGCCGGCTCACCACCTCCTTCACTCATGCACCTGGAAGTCTGTTCTACAGACACGGCCGCCCCGACTTTCCTTGGAATGGGGTGTCTCAGCACCCTTCCTCCGTCTGAGAATGACGGGGTGCCCTGTCTTGCTGTCTCGGGGCAGGGAGGGTGGTGCCCCTTTTGTGCCCGCAGCATTGACGGGACCATTATCAGTATTAAGTACTGACACTGACAGGCCTTGGCCAACTTGAAGCTGGGCTTCCTGCATTTTCCAGGCGCATCCTTATCTTTCAGAGGGGAGGGCGTCCTCTGTTTCATTTCTTGGCAGAGAACAGCATTTACCCATTGGTGCATTTGCTTCCTCATCTGTAGTAAGAGTGGCATAGGAACTTAATCTGGATGCTTTTTCTTCAGGGGTCTTCAAACTGAAATTCCGTGAGGATATTATCAGTAAGTATTCTGGATAACTTCAGACCAGTAGAAACAAGGAAATACTTCAAGAAGCCCCATATGTTGGTTTTTAAAAAAATTACTAGTAGTATTTGTTCTGGAAAATATCTATCATAGACTGTTTTAAAATCTGTCACTTTTTAAATTCTCCTTTATGTCCTTTCTCATGAAATTAGATCTTTCTTCCTTGCCATTACATAGGCCGTGTTGGGTTGTATTTAAAGGGGGGATTAATATATACATATATAAAATACAATCACACTATTTGGTAATAGAAAGATTTAATGGATCCGAATGAGGAAAGATACACATCAGAACCACAGGCCAGGATCTGAATGGCACCGATGGTATATTTTGTTGATGTTCACTGCTTGGAGAAATTTTTACAACCAGTTGATAAGCAGTTTTAATATTGCTTCAGAGACATTTTAAGGGAATAATGTTTGGGGAATTACATATAAGTGGAGAGAAAATGTTTTCCTTCAAGTATTTTAAGTGAATTTAAAGACTTTCCTCTAAATTTTCATTGGATTTCTAATTTGAATAAAGGGAACTTTTCCCCTGCCATGCTTGCTAGCGTTTTGAAAAGTGATTATGTTAGAGCTTGATCTTTGGCTTCTTATCTTGATAAATCGAATCCTCTTAATGCTGCAATTTAGCAGCCGCAGTGAACAGTTGCCCCTAGGAGTAAAGATCTTTTTTCATAATTCATGTTTGGACAGGAAGGTGTACCTGGTAATGAATCTTGATTATCTAAACTGCCAGTGATGGGCCTCGGCTGTGATAATATACTGGTTTGCCTTCAGGCCTCAGCCCTTCTTTGAGTGCTTACTGATAAGGAAAAACAAAACAAAACAAAGAATTCTTAACTAGATCGTTGCCTTGGGGAAACAACAGCTCCTGAAATGTTTTATGTGTCTTAGGTTGAGAAAAAAGAATTTAAATAAAACTCACAGGTTAGAACCAGGTACTTAGGTTGTCTCTGGGCTCCCCGGAATGATTTAGTCCTTTGTCTCCTTATTCGCGCATCACTCCCAGGAGACCCTGGGGCCAGGCTGGTTTTGTTTTCCTCCTGTGGTTAGCTGCTCTGACTTTGATTCTGTGTCATAATGATTCCTTGTTGTTCGGTGTGAGTGAATAGCCTTCCCTGTAGGGGTTACCTCACTACATAGATACAATATTCATTTTAGGTTAGCTGGAAGATAGGCTTCTCTGTGCTCAGAGAAACGGGGCAGAAAGTGAAGAATATTCTAATTTGTACCCCGGTCCTCACCACGGAGTTGCTGGCTCTGTTCATATCCTGTCAGAGAAGGTGGTTAAGATAGTCTGTGGTATTAGCTGAGTCTTGCTTTATGACCTGGTTCGTTTTTATAAAAATTCCAAGTGTGTTTGGAAAGAAAGTATAATTTTCTAATTGGGAAATACAGAGTTCCATATGCCCAGGAGATCTAGCTTGTTAAATTCGTAGTTCTAATCTTTTATTTATTTACTAGTTATTTTTGTTTGCTTGATCTATAAATGTAGAGTTCAGATTTTTTTTTTTTTTTTTTAACTCCTGTGGTTTCGACAGTGTTGGTTTTTCCTTGTAATTCTGTCAGGTTTTGCTTCGGATAGTTGAATGCTGTTGTTCTGATGACTGATTTGTTGTTTTGTTTTTCGCCCAGAACTCAGTTTTGTCTGAAATAACATTTCTACCAAGTTTTTGCTTTTTTGGCTGGTATTTGCCAAATGGACAAATATCTTTGTCCATCCTCTTACTACTTTCAACCTTTCTGAGTTGCTGTAGATGTGTCTTTTGTGAATGACAGATGAAATTTGCATCTCTTCAGTCTGAGAATGTTTGTCTTTTAAATGGTGAATTTGGTCAATTTATCTTTACTATTTACCATGCTTGTTTCTTTTTCCTTAAGACCCACTTGTGGAGCAGGCCTGGTGCAATTTCTCTTATGGACTCCTCTCTCCCCAGCTGCGGTCTTAGGCAGGGACAGACTTGGTTGCCACTTCTCTAGGCCCATTGGTGAGTTCCTTTTGTCCTCTTGCGTACGGGACAGGACGGGGCCAGGTAGGGAGAGATAAGTAGAGGACTACAGGATCAGGCTCACAGAAATCCCAAAACTGTGGAGCTGTAAGGAAACCAGAGATAGGAGAACACACCAGACCACCCTGCCCTAGGTGTCGGTGGTGGGGGGAGGTTGGGGTGGGGAGTCTTTTCTGTGACAGTCACCTGTGCCCAACAAAGAATAACCAGACCCTAGAAAGAAGTAAGCCATTGAAGATGTTATTACCAGTCCTTACTCAGACCAAGACATCACAAGAATGATAAGGCCACAAGCTCCCTGGTCAGTTCTAAATAAACGACTGTCAGTGGAGTACCACGTTGGCAACCCTGTCCAGACCCCTCTCACTCCTGAGAGCTTTTGTGCCTGTATCCCCGCTGAATAAAACTCTACAGCTTTTTTTTTTTAAAGATTTTATTTATTTATTTGAGAGAGAGAATGAGATAGAGAGAGCATGAGAGGGGGGAGGGTCAGAGGGAGAAGCAGGCTCCTCGCCGAGCAGGGAGCCCGATGCGGGACTCGATCCAGGGACTCCAGGATCATGACCTGAGCCGAAGGCAGTCGCTTAACCAACTGAGCCACCCAGGTGCCCAAAACTCTACAGCTTTACTCACTCTCCTTTGTACCCGAGATTCATCCTTTGAACTCCGAGAGACAAGACCCTTGCTCTCCCGCTCCACTCTTGTCTGTGAGAAAGCAGCCCTTCTGTGTGCCCAGCTGGATGTGGGCCCCTCGGTGCAGCTTCCTGCCCCGCACACGCCCGAACCTACGTCTGGATCTGGGTGTGGTTTCTGGCTGTTGGGGCTGCTCCCCACGTCTCGGCCCCCCAGACCGCCCCTGCTGCTTCTGTTCTTCACCCCTGGCTTTAAGTTCTCTGAATTCTGACACCTAAGGATTTCCTTTTCTTTCTTTTTAGCTCAGCTGTACATTTCAAAAAAAAAAAAAAAGTGCTAGTTTCCTTTCTCTGACGCTCCTATATATTTTTGGCGGGAGGAAACTCTGCCTTGTGCATTAGCTCCATCCACCTCCTCGCCGGTTCGCGCATTCTCTTTGTTTCTTCCTGGAGTGTAAGTGATGTCCGTGGCTACTGATCTTATAATGTTGGTGTTGGGCTTTTCTCGCTCTCACCTGCTGAACGACTTTTACCTGTGCCTTAACCCCTGTGTAATATTTAACAGAAATTCCGAATGGAAAACAGCAGTATTTCTCTGTTGCTGTGCACGGACGTTCAGTGGTTCCATGTGCTCATTTACTGATGTGTGACTCTGTCCAGATTTTACCACACGTCAGATGTTTGCCATGCTGGAGGATCGACGGGGTGGGACCTGCAGGCCATTGAATTTTTTGGCAACCCTGGTTTGCTCTCAGAAAAAGCTGCAAAAGCTTGATTTTGGGGATGTGTTGACTCCATTTATTACTTGAACTCTTAATGCCCACAAGTGCTAATGTTCCAGGGGAGCCAAATTCTGGTCGGGGTGTCTTAGCTGTTGCTTAGGCCTCGCCTGGATTATTCTGGAAAAAAAAAAAATAGAGGAACTTAGTGTATTGCATGTCAAGTGCTCTATTTTCCTTTTTCATGTGAAAAAGGAAAGGGAATGCTTTGGTTTGCCAAATGTGTTGTTGTAACAGCCCCTGGGAGAGCTAAAAAGCAAAAATGACATTCTGACAAATCTTTTACCTTAGTTAATTAAGCTCTTTGGGGAACTAGACTGGAAAACTGAAGAGCAGCATAGGGAGAGGCCAATACGATGCCCAAGAAATTCTTACAGGTTCTCTGAGGGGCCTGCGGAGGGGAGGGCAGAGGCTCCTGTGGTCTGGTTGTCTGTTTGGGTGAACTTTTTATTTCAGAAACCTTTTAAAGATAACCCAGAAAAGACAGAACAACAATATGGGGCACCTGGGTTTCGGCTCAGGTCATGATCCCGGGGTCCTGGGATTGAGTTCTGCATCGAGCTCTCTGCTCAGCAGAGTCTGCTTCTCCCTCTCCCTCTGCTGCTCTCTCTCTCTCTCTCAAAGAAAAAAGATCTTTAAAAAAAAAAAAAAAGGACAATATCATAATAAATCCTTCTGTGTATTAATCCCCTCCCTCTTGAACCACTACCATGGCCAATCCTGTTTCATCTCTACCAACACCCACTCTGTCCCTTTTTGTCTTACTTTCAAGCATGTTCTAGATACCATATCATAGTCACTGGTAAAAAAAAAAAATTCCATTGTGTATGTCTCCAAGACATTCTTTTTTTAAACATAGCCACAATATTATTATTGCTCTTAAAAAGTAAGTTCTTAATATCTTAATCTCATCAAATATTCAGTTGCTGTTAAATTTCTAATTATCTCACAATTCTTTTGTGACTTTTTCATGACTTTTTCTTTTTCTGTTTGAGTCAAGATTCATGTAAGGGCCACACATGGTGATTGCTGAAATGTCTGTTATGTCTCTTAATCTATAGGTCTCTCTCATAGACTCTTCCTCTCATTTGTTGAAAAAACAAAAAACAGGGTTATTTGTCTGCAGGTTCCTCCAGTCCTGATTTTACCGATTGTATCCCCTTGTGTTGTTTTATGTATTCTCGTCTCCTCCTCTTTAACCTAGATCCATTATTTTCATTAATGGTTGCTCTATGGCGATGTTGTAATTCTAGCATTCCTTTTCCTTTATTTGTTGGAATGCATCTATAGAGACAAACCCTGACTTATCTACTCTGTGACTTGCAATTAGTATAGGAAAAGCAGAATATATATTTGATTCTTTCCTTTTGTTTATTGCTTGTTGAAAAAGTGAGTCGATTTACTACAATTCTCAATGGTGACCAGTAAGTTAGTCATTTTGCTTTAGTATCATTATGAACTCACTGATGTATGGCATGTAAATATCTTCAGTGTGATGCAATCAGTTGCAGTTTTGACCCTTACTGTGGGACCCTTAAGTGGTCCCAGCTTTGCAAGGGAGAGCCTCTGTAGGTTTGCTGAGTCCTTTTGACTTGTCCTGTGATATGATAAAATGTTCCAAGGCTCATCTTGGACGTTTTCTGCCCCAGACCTGGAATCAGCACTTCTCCAAGGAGCTCTGGTTACTTTTCATGAAAATACTATTTCAAGACCACAGTCTGGGTACTAGAGTTCACAGTCCTGGGCTGGTCATTGTTTCTGAGCCTTTAATAGAGCTAAGAACATTTATTTTTTCTGTGTTACTCTCTCTCTTTCAGATAAAAATACATCATGAGTTCAAACTGATATTTCTTATTCAACATTAGGACTACGGGTTTTTTATTTAACCTCTTTCTGTCTTGCATATATATCTTCTTTCTCCCATACCAAGAATCCTGGTTCTCAGTGATCCTGGGAATGGTAGAAATAGAATACTATGGAATTATTAATTTGTGTTTTCCCATAATACATACCAGGAGTCTCAGAATAACCAAACCAATGTAGTCACCAACAGTATGACAGTTCAATATTTTTTTTTTGCATTTCTTTTGAGCTTGGGGTATCTCCTTTGAGGGATGTATAATCTTTTTTTTTTTAAAGATTTTTTAAATTATTTATTTGAGAGAGAGCGAGCACGAGAGGGGGGAGGGTCAGAGGGAGAAGCAGACTCCCTGCTGAGCAGGGAGCCCGATGTGGGACTGGATCCTGGGACTCCAGGATCATGACCTGAGCCGAAGGCAGTTGCTTAACCAACTGAGCCACCCAGGCGCCTGAGGGATGTATAATCTGATAGCTATTTTAAAGCCTCCTCAGTTCTTTCATTATTTTATAGTAAATATGTATGTGTACAAGTCTTTTATAGGGATAGTCTTTCTTTATATGGTCTGTTTTGTTTATTCTCTCTCCTTTAATTAGTATGTTTTTAGGTTTTGTTTTGTGTGTGTGTGTGTGTGTTTGTGTGTGTTTAGAGCAACTTAGTGTTTTTGTTTATTCTAATGTCTTAGCCACTTCCTTGTTTTATCATCTGTTAGTTCCCTTTGTGTGCACTGTGCTTGTTAATACACCTTTAGCCAAAGCACATCACATGACAATTTTGGATTCAAGGGGAGAAGTAAATGCACTCTTGATGGAAAGAGCAGGAAAGCCACATGGCAAAGGTTGTGCATAAAAAGAAGGCAGGAGGGGCACCTGAGTGGCTCAGTCGTTAAGCGTCTGCCTTCGGCTCAGGTCATGATCCCAGGGTCCTGGGATCGAGCCCCACATAGGGCTCCCTGCTCTGTGGGAAGCCTGCTTCTCCCTCTCCCACTCCCCCTGCTTGTGTTCCCTCTCTCGCTGTGTCTCTCTCTGTCAAATAAATAAATAAAATCTTAAAAAAAAAAAAAAAGGCAGGATTTTTGGCCATTTTACATTCTGCCACACTAACACTATGTAATATTTTTATGTGGCCTATTTTTAGTCATTGTCTGTTGGTTTCCTACTGTGAGCAATATTGAAATTAGCTACTAATCTTTTATTTTTCCTGCCTTCACTCTTCCCTGCATCTGATTTGAAGAAATACTCTTTTACTTACCAATGCCAAGTGTAAGGAAGGCAGCCCTCTCTCTCTGCTCTCGTGCCCTCCCTTGTTGCACCTTTTCTTTTTTAGTGACTGTACTATATCTTCATTGTCAGAGCAAACAGCCATTATGCACGATACTCTATTCTCCATAACCATCAATCAGTCTTAGTTGTATAGGTGACTTTCCATGTAGTGCTCCCTCTCAGTACTTACAAAGCTGCTCCTTCAGTTTGGTTGTCTGAAGCTTATTCTCTAGTATGGTTTTTCTGAAGTCGTGGGACGAATGCCGGCAGAATTCTTGTGTGTTGCTTTGTCTATAGCTTTTGTACTTGAAAGCCAGCTTAGTCAGATACATATTTGTATATAAAAGAGCATTGGTTCAAATATTCTTTCCTTGAGTATTTTATTTATTTATTTATTTATTTTTAAAAGATTTTATTTATTTGAGAGAGAGAATGAGAAAGAGAGAGCACGAGAGGGGGGAGGGTCAGAGAGAGAGGCAGACTCCCTGCCGAGCAGGGAGCCCGACATGGGACTCGATCCCGGGACTCCAGGATCATGACCTGAGCCGAAGGCAGTCGCTTAACCAACTGAGCCACCCAGGCGCCCTCCTTGAGTTTTTTAAATATGGTATTCCATTTACTTCTGGCTTGAAGTGCTTCTTTCAGAGTGTTAGGGCAACCTGATTTTTTTTTTTCTCTTCTAAATGACTTACTCTTTTTGACTGGATGCCCAAGAGATTTTTTGCTTTAATGCCCACTAGTTTTGTTAGAATATGTTTTCATTCTAGTTGTTTGGGATCTGTTTCCCCAGGCATGTGGTGTGTGCTTTCAGTGTGCAGTAAATATTTAGTCTTTTTTTCGGTTACTTCAGCAAAGTTGTCTTGAATTATAATTTTGAGCACTGTTCTGTTCCATTGCTTTTGTTTTTGTCTGTGTGAACTTAAACCCATTTGGGTCTTTTTGTTACCTGTTTTCTGTGTCACTTTTCTTCCGTGTCATTTTTAATCTCTGTGTTTCTTTTTGGCTTAAAATCTTAGCTCCTTTTCATCTTTTCTCTCCTAAGACACTGCATTTACTCATTTTTGTATTCTGATTTAGCCTTCATTTACAAAAGCATTTCTTTTGTATCTAATTCTTTCCTGAGTTCTGTTCTTTTGAGTATTGTCACCTCATTTCTCAGTTTTTCTGCTTGTGATTTTGCCCTTATGTATTATATCGTGCTCTTAAACTCTTTCAGTTCCTTTCAAAATATTAGGTACAGTTTTCACGTCTTTTGCAGGCCTGTCTTTCTGGGATGCTTTCACCAGCTATAGGGATAATTTTTCTGCTGCTTCTTTATAATAACTTCCCATGGGATTTGAACACAATCCTCTTCTGTTACTCATTTTGGCTGTACTTTCTTTTTCTTTTTACTATTAAAACCCCTGAAGGAACATTAAATTGGCAATAAAATACGTTTTTGTACACATATTTGAGCTCGGTTGTCAATCCCAGTGATCTAACGGCAATGAAGCGTACCTTAGAATTTGCTACCTGAGGTGAGTTACAGCCATTTCATGTTTATACTGGGGACATGGTTTACAGAGGAAGCGATCTGCAGGTACGTGGGTTCAAGTTATGTATGAAGGACTTATGTCTGAACAGGGAGGGTCAGGAGCATGTATGTATTTTAGAATTTGATCAACACAGTGACAGGTTTGAGGGGACAGTGAGGAACGGGGAAGTGCCGATTTGGGCCTTCTGTAAAGACATTTGTTCTGTGGACCACATGGCGTATTATGACCAGCAGAAGAGTTCTGTGATGAAGACTTTGCTTCACCTCGGCAGCTGTGATAATTAAGTTTGACTTAACGTAGCTCTTTTTAAAAAAAAAAATTATTTATTTGTTTATTTATTTATTTGACAGTGAGAGAGAGAGAGCAAGAGAGACAGCACAAGCAGGGGGAGTGGCAGGCAGAGGGAGAAGCAGGCTCCCTGCTGAGCAAGGAGCCCCGATGTGGGACTTGATCTTGGAACCCTGGGAACATGACCTGAGCCTAAGGTAGACGCTAAACTGACAGAGCCACCCAGGTGTCCCAACTTAACGTAGCTCTTTTGTGCTATTTCATTTATACAGAACATGATTATTGAGTGCCCACTGTACGTCTGCTTATTCCAGGCACACTTCTGCTGCAGGCCTTTCCACTGGCTCCTTCCTCCGCTTGGATCTTTGTCTAGATATTTGGTGATTCACACTTTCACCTCACCTCCTGTAAATCAGGGCTCAAAAATTCTTTATGATGCTTTGCCTTGCCTCACTCCATTTAGAAGTAACTCTTCCATCCCTACCGCCTTCCTTTCTGTATTGTTTTCCAAAGCACCGTGACTGTTTGGTTTTTCATTTTGTCTATACCCCTTTCCCCATGTCTGTTTCCCCTTAATAGAATCTAAGGTCCATGAAAGATCCTGGAGCCTAGAACAGCACCTGACACACTAAGCATGCAGAGATTTATTGAATGAGTGCCTATATGCTGGGCACTGACCTAGGTGCTGAGGATACAGTGGGGAGCAACAATTGCCCCACCCTTTTGGAGTTTTTTGGTCTAGTGGGAGAGAGAAATTAAATTAGTCAAAGTGTGGAAAGAGCAGAGCAGGAGACACTGAGCTATTCTAGGGCAGTCAGTGTGGGCTTCTCCGAGAAAGAATTTTGAGCTAAAAAGGGAAGGAACAGTTGAGTATGAGCTTTGTGACTGTGGTGAGGGGTGTTCTAGAAAGACAGTGCACCTTTTTCCAAGGCTCAGTGGCCAGAGAGAGCAAGGCTGACATGTTCAGTTCAATGAATTGGAAGAAGGCCAGTGAAGCTGGAACACCAGGCGGGGAGTAGGGGAGAGGTGAGTGGGCAGCTGGGCAGGGCCACACCAAGCAGCACCTTTTAGGCCAAGCTATCCTGAACTACCTCAAACGTCTATCAGTCACAGCCATGTAAGTGGCTGGTGATTGGGTGGTAATTTAGACAGTACAGTCTATCACAAGATGTATAGTAAATACAGGATTTTATAGGACATCCAGCATGGAATTATGATTAATGATGGAATCCATTGTTCATGGCCTATGAATGGTTCCCTCATAGGGATTTTGAGAGACCTCAGATAAAATGAATATATGTACAGTAAATGGCTCATATTTGTGTTGTGTGTTAGCAAGGTTACAGTGTTGTGATGTACCCTCTTAATAGTACACTTTATTTGCTGAAATTTGGAAAATATTTTTTAAGTGCTCCTGGAAGAGAAGCATTTGTTTTAGTTGTAAGATTAAAAAAAGAAAGGAAAAAAACCTTTAAAATGTACTCGACGGCTGCTTTTATTGCTAGTCTCACTTGGAAAGGTCAAGTTTTATAGAAATGTATGGATAAAGGGGCACCTGGGTGGCTCAGTCAGTAGAGCGTCCAACTCTTGGTTTTGGCCCAGGTCGTGATCTTGGGATTGTGAGATCAAGCCTTGCGTCGGGCTCCAAGCCCAGCGCAGAGTCTGCTGGAGATTCTTTCCCCCATGCTTTCTCCCTCCCCCTCTACTCCTCACCCCACTTATGTGTGCTCTCTCTCTTTCTCTAAAATAAACAAACAAAAAAAAAATATATATATATATAGTTTAAAAAAGTATCCAAGGCAATAAGACAGAGTGGACAGGCCTTTGTGAGGTGTTGGAGACCTCACTGTGACTTCTGGGGCCTGGTTTTCACGAGCTGTGTGATGTAGGCCTGTTACTTATCCAGACTTTCTGAGCCTGGGTTTCCTCCCGTGTGAAATGAAGCTGAAATCTTACTTTGCCCACCCACCTGTAGCACGTCAGGGATGGCCCATTCCCAGTAGCTGCTTTTCTTGGGCCTTGGAAGATCGGTGAGGATGAGTGAGATGATGACTAGTGCCCAGTCAGCACAGGCCTGGCCCAACTAAGTGGTAGCTCTTAGCTGCAGAATGGAAGACAAAATTCTTTGTGTTCCTGGGTTTTGTACACAGTTAATGGCTTCTAAATTTATGTGTTCCAAAAGGAAAAAAGAAAATCACTTCTTTTTAGGCCCTGAAGGTTTTTCAGAATTACTTTCTGGATGCATTTAACCCTTTGGGTCCATGGATCTCAACTTGAATCTGTTAAATGTAGTAACTTCAGAGGCAGAGAAGAGCAGAGAGATCTCGATCTCATTTTTGTCTTGATTTCAGTGCGTTGATTCAAGCTTATGTTATGTGTGATGTGTTTATCAGCTACCCTCTCTGACTACTGTTGTAATTCATCTGCTGCTTGACTGCATCCCAAGAAATTTTATTTTTTATTTTTTTAATGAACCATCAAGTAGGATGTGGCTTGGGATTTTCACAGCAGTGGGAATTTATTTGTGTTAATATGTCTAGACTCCCTTGCCCCCCTCCTTGGTGAACAACAGCATTCATTTCCGAGCAGGGTGTTAGGGGTATAGACCTCATCCCTAGAACAGGCCAAGGTATCTCATCCTTGACCTTTAAAAGATAACAGGACCTTGGACTTATCACTCTGTGTTAACTCATGGAGATAAGCAAGCTCTGTGCTTTAGGATCTGAGCTGCAGTGAATTTTTAATTTTTTTTTTTTAATATAAGGGAAGGCCATTGTACAATTTAAAGGAAATACTTGTATACATTGGAGATAAAATAAGAGTAAGAACTGTGATCTGATTTTTGAAACGGGCAGTGATCCAGAAACTACCTTTATTACGCACTCTCCTGATTGGATGGCGTTCAGAACTTTTGAAATTGATGAGTAGATTCTTTCCTTTGTGGTTCAGTTCTCTTCTACCTTTTCTGCTCTATGTATAGATTTATTTTCTTCTCTTGTCTTTCCTCCTTCCTGGTTTATCATAACAGTCGAGCAAGCTTGGCTAGATGATAAGCGTTGTTTGCATAGCTAAGTCAAAGCACCAGGTCGCAGAGGGGTGGTGACTGCGTGGTGTGCTCCCTATGCCTCTGTGGTTGTCAGCGGAGACCCAAGGCTTAAAATGCAGTGACCTCCTGTGGTCTTTCGAAAAGCAGAATGATAGATTAAGAAACTAAGTCCAACCCTAGGTTTGGGTTTCCTTCTTTGTCATTTTAACTAAGCAGTATTTCCTTGCCTTGATCATCTTTTTTCCCTCTTCTTCACATCATACAGAGTTATCTTTCTTCTTGGGCTTTTAGAAAGTAAATTTCTATAAATCCCTACATCATTTGTGGTTCTACACAGGGACTTAATTATCCCTAAGTAGATAGTTTTCCCAGCCTTCATTTTCTTCTAGAATTTGTAAAAATGATAGAAACACACAGAACTAATTAAATTGGCTATTGTATATGTATTAAGAGTTACCCTGGGTGGCATTTTATACTTTTAGGAGAGTATCTGTTTTCCTGCAGTTTTTGTTGAAATTTGTTTGGTGAAACACATTATTACCCCCACGGTTTGGAATTGGCCCTGACCTTTTCTTTTCCTCACGAATGAACGTATCCCCAACCCTCTGCTGTTTCTTCTCTCCTCTGGGGAAGAGTCTTAGGCTTCAAAGATGCTGAACTGTCCCACAGCAACACCAAGTAGGTTAAATTAGTAATCGTTGAATTTCTGGGAATCTTCTCTGAATAGAAATGTTTCCACCATTTTTTCTTGTCTTTGTTTTGTTGGGATGATTTGTTTGTTTATTGGCTCTGGATGAGGACTTAGACCTTTCCACTGAAAGAAAATTTAGGAATATGTTAGTGTGGTTAGTTGTCTATCTCAACTCTGGAGAGTAGTGACGCCCATTTCTTAGGGGTCAGAAATAACAAGGACACTTAACCATATTATTCCTTACTAAAGAAATTCACTGCCAGAGTCTTTATTCTTTCAAAAATAGAAAAAAAAAATTTTTTTATATATATATACCGCCTCCCCCCAAGAGTTAGAAAAGGCACTTTTTCGTGTGAAATGGGTTTCTGCCTGTAGGCTTTTTTGTTTGTTTGCTCTAGCTATAGAAATCTCTGTAATTTGTTTTAATACATTGTACCCTAACATTTAAATGTTATAGTTAGTATTATAAATAAAAATGCTTTTCAGGTGTTCTTAGATATTGGTGATATTTGACCAAGTATTAGAGCTTCATATTTGTGAGTTTTAAATCATAACAGTAGTGGGGCGCCTGGGTGGCTCAGTTGGTTAAGTGGCTGCCTTCAGCTTGGGTCATGATCCCAGGTCCTGGGATCAAGCCCTGCCTCGGGCTCCTTGCTCAGCAGGGAGCCTGCTTCTCCCTCTCCCACTCCCCCTACTTGTGTTCCCTCTCTCACTATCTCTCTCTGTCAAATAAATAAATAAAATCTTTAAAAAAAAATAACAATAGTGATTGGAGTTTATAATTTGATATCCATTTGATAGCTCTTATGCGATGGGTGGGGTTAAGGGTTTAAAATTTTCATCCCCCAAATATTTGTTCCCACGGAAGTGGATTGGTAGTTACATTATTGCTTTACCATTTGTGACAGCATTTCAAAATAATCTCTTCTAGCCCAGGGAAAGGTTACTAAATAATGCAGTAAATCACATTTTTTGAATAAAGCCTTTTCTTCCCCTTCTCTCCACTCCCGATTCAGTAACTCTTTGGTGCACACTGTTTGTTCTTTCTGTGGGGAAGCAGCATGGTCACCTTAACGGGGACGTTCCCAAGGTGCAGACTAGAACTCCGTGCCCATCTCTGTGGTGGTGCCCTTGTCTGGATCCCGCATGGGGGCGGGGGGACTGATCTGTGAGGTCAAACAAGCGGGTCGACACATTGTTCTTTTCTTTGGCAGCTTAGAGTCTGCTAGGAGAGGCTCCCTTCTCAGTGGAGAGGGCTTTCCCGAGAGGTCAGGCTCAGGAGGCCAAGTCCACTAAGTGGTTTATTTTATCACACATTTTATGTAATTATTTCAGGATAATTTTTACTTATTTGTAATTGAGCTTATTCTTTGGAACTTTTACCTCCTGGATTCTCCATATAATTTTATTATTCTCAGAACAGTTTACTTCCAAGAGTAATTTTTAAATTCTCTCACAAGTTAGAAATTGGTCAGCTTAAGATGTTGATGTGCATACAGTCAGAAATGATAGAGAGATTTCCTTTCACTTTGTGATCTCTTAAGCCAGTAGTCATAAATGAAATGAATTGGGGAATTTTGGTTGTGCCTCAATTAGGATTTTTGAGGTTGAGCTATAGCCAAATGCCAAATTAATTAAATAAAATCTCAGGACTGCATTTATTTTGGTCTTGGCTGGCATTAAAGCAATCCTTTTGAGTATAGCATTTCAGCATATTAATAATGATATGTGTAAACTTATTCATAACTCATAACCTTCCTCTGTAATTTTCAGAAACTTTGCTATACCACGGTCAGTTAAAAAGTTTTCTTTTTAAATAGGGCTCTCTCCTAGTTATTACAGAGGACAGCACTGTAGGAATATGAGCCTGTGTTCCTTGCACTCAGCTTTCAGATCATCTGACCGGGTAACTACAGTAACAAAAATTTCACTGTTTAGGGTCTAAGAATGCCAATTTTTTTTTTATCTCTTATTTTTAAAAATACTTAAAAAAATAAAATGAATACATGCTCATTGTAGAAGATTGAGGAGAGTCACACAACACACCAACAGAATAAAAAAAAAAAATCACCTACCGAATAATAAAAAAAAATCATCTAGAAATAATCATGTTGACCTTCTGGTATATTCTTCCTGTATTTTGCCTCTTTATCCTGTGTGGGTATAATCATACTATAGACAGAACTTTAGGTTTCGCTTTTTTCATTAATAGTCGTGTGAAGTTTTTTTAATGATTTCAACTCTGTGAAAACTGGCTGCATTAGTTAAATAAGTCACCCGGTCGATATACCATAATTTACCCAACATTGTTATTATTCTAGAGTTTTTAGGTTATATTTCAGTTATCGTGCTATAATTAACACTCTCAGACCTCTTTGGGCACAAGAATGTTGTGTGAAGAAGGAACTCCAAATGCAGAATTATAAGTCTCTGCAATTTCACTTGGCCTGTCTATGACATAATTTGGGGGTTTTTTTCTTCTTTTTTTTTTTCCTCCAAGTAGGCTCCACGCCCAGCATGGAGCCCAACATGGGGCTTGAACTCATGACCCTGAGATCAAAACCTGAGCTGAGATCAAGAGTCAGATGCTTAACCAACTGAACCACCCAGGAGCCCCATGATTTTTATTTTTATTTATTTTTTATTTTTATTTTTTTAAATAAGCTAATTTTTTTTTTTTTTTTTAAGATTTCATTTATTTATTTGAGAGAGAGAGACACAGTGAGAGAGGGAACACAAGCAGGGGGAGCGGGAGAGGGAGAAGCAGGCTTCCGGCCG
>NC_138373.1:24989541-25016644 GCF_054177405.1 Leptonychotes weddellii
GGTTATATCAGTTTGTAATCCATACAGTGTTAGTTATTTGTTTTTTTAAAAAAATGTTATTAGCAGTTCTTTGATTACTGAGGTAAGATGTATTTTCTTTGT
Organism: Leptonychotes weddellii; assembly: GCF_054177405.1. Taxonomy (NCBI): domain Eukaryota; kingdom Metazoa; phylum Chordata; class Mammalia; order Carnivora; family Phocidae; genus Leptonychotes; species Leptonychotes weddellii. The sequence goes on from NC_138373.1 coordinate 24,989,644, forward strand.
TTGGTTTTTTTTCTTTACAAATGGACCCTCATGCATTTTATTATGTTTTGTTTTTGTTTTCTCCAACTTTTTATTTTGAAAATTTCAAACCTGTAGATAAGATAGCAACTTTGTCATATCTGCTTTATCTCCCCATCATGCGCACACAGACATGCACACAGACGTGCACACACACATTGCACACACGTTCATAACATATACATATATCAGCAAGTATATATATTTTCTCTATTATAGAATATTTATGATATTAGTATGGTCTCATGTTCAGGCCATAGTTAAATTTCCTCAAATGTCCTAGTTAATGTCTCTTACAGTTTTGTGTTTTTTTTGATCCAAGATCCAGTAAAAATCATGCATTTCATCACCATGGCTCTTCAGTGTTCTTTAATCTGGAACAGTCCCCCAGCCTGTTTTTGTTTTTCGTAACGTGGACAATTTTTGAAGAGCTCAGGCCCGTTGTCATTTTGCAGGGTCCTTCCGTGTGGCTTTGTCCCATGATGAGATTCAGAGGAAGTGCTTCGGTGGGAGTACCGCATAGGTGGTGTGTTCTTAGCACATCATGCCGAGAGGCATGTGACGTCAGTTTGTTCCACTATTACTGATGTTTTGTTAGATGAGCTACTTAAACGGTGACTTCCACTCTTTCGACTGTAGCTTTACCCCTTTGTGATTAATAAGTGCTCTGCGGGCCCTGTTGTGTGAGGATGTCATTCATTCAGAGTATACATTGTTAGAGCGGCCCTAGAGTTACTGGGAAAAGCTTCATTGCATCTGATTTTGTGAATTGTGTGCTTTTCTTACTGATTTGTAAGTATACTTTCATTATGATGATTTATTTTCAGTAGTTAGTGAGCCAGGAGTTATTAGGTACGAAATGCTTTTCTAAAATCTTCCTAACAACTCTGTGAAACACACGTATGATTTCTTCCCCTTCATTTCACAGAAGAAGTGGACACCTAAAGAGATTAATTCTGGGTTTTGTTTTGGCAAATATTTGCCCTAGTTTGTTGTCTTCTTCTTCATACAGGTCTGTTTTGCTACACCAGAGCTTTACATTTTTCTGTAGTAACAGCTGTGACTTTCTTTTATAGTTTCTACCTTTGGCGTCTTACTTAGAAGCATCAAGTATTTACTCTATTAGGAATGAGTTTTGCTTAAATGACACCCATTGGCAAATAGGGTTGACAGATTTTGCGTAAATGTGTCCCAAATACTGTATGGAATGTACTAATCCTAAAAAATGGTCGCTTATTTGAAATTCAGCTTTACCTGAGTTTTCTGTATTTTTATTTGCTTTTTCTCCATAGCGCTACACAGACACGGTGTATTTTCAGTTTTTGGTTTAGTGTCTGTGTTCTTCCACTGGAATGTAAACTCCATGGAGTCAGGATTTTTTTTTTTTTAATTTTAAAATTGAGGTTTAACATACATATAGAAAAGTGCATGTGATATAAATGTACATCTCAGTGAATTATCTCAAAGTGAACATACCCATAGAATCCCCATCCAGCACGGCAGAGATTTTAATTCTAAATAGATTTTCATGCCTAAAGTAGTACCTCACATATAGTGGGTGATCAGCACATATTTGTAGTGCATCAGTGTTATAACTTGTAAGCTAGGTATTCAGGTTACTTTTGTCCAAATAACTAGCTGGAGGATTTACTGATTATTTATTGTTTGGTTATAATCCCCTTGAAAAGCATAATTTTTAATGAATATGAGTAGCATATTAGTTATTACCTTACTGTGGAACATTTAGGAGGTTTGTTTGTGATTTTGTGGGTTTTTTTAAGATTTTATTTTTAAGTAATCTCTATACCCAGTGTGGGGCTAGAACCTACAACCCTGAGATCAAGTCTCATGCTCTACCGAATGAGCCAGCCAGGCGCCCCTATGGTTTTTTAAATGTACGTGTGTACATTTTGATCTCCAAACCTCTTTGTGCGTAAAAAAAATAAGTCCTCATTTCAGTTTGTTTTCTTAGACTGGTTTCCTAAAAGAGGAATTGCTAGGTCAAAGGATAGGAGTGTCTCTAATCCCCTTCTCGTGTAGACAGAACATTCCCTGACATTCTGTGGACTGTCTGCTGAAGAAGGCACACAGAAGGAATTGACACCATGGCCCCGTGTTCCCTGCTTCCGAGAAAAGTGAGAGTAGGTGGCCAGTGTGCGGCAGTTTCATTGACATCATTCTCCTTGGTTGGTAAAGTGACTGAGTGCCTTGCGTTGGAATGCAGTTCCTCTCCTTATATAAGCTACCAGACTTTGGCAAGTTGGTCGACAGGTCTCAGTTTTCCCCTCTATACCGTGAGGGTAGCATCGGCAGTGTGTGCCACGTGGGACGTAGTCTCAGCACGTGCTAGGTGCTGCTCAGGTGCACGGGGCCCCTGCTGCCCACAGCTCGCCCAGGCCCTGGTCCGGACCAGTCAGATGAGCTGACTGATGCTGGGGGACCTTCACCTAGGCCCATACTTGTAAGTCCGTGAGGGCCAGGGCATGAGCTTGCAGGACCTTCCCATCATACCCACACATATGTGGGTTAGAACCCCTTTTGGACAGATTTATTTAAACTGTGAAAGCACACCCTCACAGCGTGGTCTGCCCCTGCATTTCCTTGCTTGTCCCCGATACATCCGTTTCTGGCCCCTTGCTGGAAAAATAGATAATTGCATTACCCTTTTCTTGTACCAGTCAGCTCTTTCCAGGACTGCTTCTAACTATAGAGAACTCCTTACAGCTCCGTGAATGTCGTTTGTGAATGTAGAGTACAAATTGTCTTGTGTAAATTACTGTGTGTACATTACATTCACCTCCTTGCTGCCAAGAAGAGAAAGTGGGGGTTTCTTCCTCCTTCTGATATTCTCACTCTCCCAGAAAAGAGAATTGGTCATTCATTCAGCTAATATTTATTACTAAGGGCCTCTGCGGGAGAACATTATTCTTAAACTTCTAAACTTTCACTAAATACCCCTAACACCAAAGGAGAGCAGATAGGAACGCTCAAGGGCATTGGGGGCGGGGAGAGGGGGGTGGAAGGAGAGAGAAAGGTGGAAGTTGGAATTTCTGTGCCGTCTTGTGTTTTATTTAAACCATTCTCACAAATTTTAAAAAATTCCACTCTCTAATACATCTCTTTTATTTTAATATTAAATGTTTTAAATCATCAGGTTAATTATTTAGCTTTTCTTCCCCGATCTCCAGTAAAATTCATGCTCTAGGACATTTGGCCCTGGTTTTTCAGTGGCTTGTCATGATGGCGGGTGCACGGCTGATCAGAATCAGCGGGGAAATAGCCGTGTTAGATATTGTCTCCTGGAGAAATGTCACTGGTGACACAAGATGACTGAAGCACGCTCCTGGTCTTCCGAGGACTGGCCTGGGGGTGTGTGTGTGATCGGAGGACAGGCACAAGGCGTAGGGGGGTCCGGGCACAGTTACCTCATTGCCATTTTTCAGCTGGAGTGGATTCAGATGTACTTATTTGGAGGAGTTACTCTTTCAGTAGCGAGACTGGTTTTTCTTGTCACTCCAGTCAGTGAAAGTGTGCGTCCAAGTGAGTTGGAGATGAGATGGGAGATTGGGGTCCGCTCTGGCCACATGGCCATCAGTCCTCGCGTTCTGCTGGTGGTGAGCCTCCCACCGCCCAGAAACGCGGGTGTGCACGCACGTGTGTTCAGTAGCATGGGTCTCCTGTGCCGGCCGCCTTCTGCCTCTGGTGTTGTGAGTGAAGGAACGCGGTGTGTTCCGACTGCGGCGGGAGGCACAGCCACGAGGGATGCCAGGGTGGCGCCTCCAGAGGGCATCTTCAAGGGTCACTGGGACCAATGCAGTTTGCTCCTTTAGTCTCCCCACACACGTGTGCGCTGTTGCAACTCCCCCGTGCGGTTGCTTGCCCTGCAGCCAGTGTGGGAAGCACCTCGGCTCAAAGATAAGAAAACAGTGGTCCAGAGAGGTGAAGTGGTGGTCCCTCAGTCCAGCAATAACTGTCCCACCCCCAGAATCCATCCTCATCCCACTGGGCCACTTGGCTCGTACAGTTTCATTAAAATCTTTTAACTTGTGAAGCGGTCACACTTTTTTTTTTTCCTCTCCTTAAATAATCCAAACAGCATTTAGTCAAGGTGTCCAGGGAACCAAGGACAGGGTGGGCCTGAGCTCTCTCTGGCTTGAGCTGGAGAAAGAACGTGCCCGATCAGTGGGCCTTCCGCTCCTTGCCTGTGACTCTCAGGCTGCCTTCAGGTAGCCACTCCTGCTAGTTCCCCAGGGAGCGGCTTTGCAGGGAGAGCGGGTGCAGGGGGACGCCACCAGCTGTGAGCTGACACGAAGCAGCTTCCAGCCAGGCTTCTGAGGATTCTCATAAAATGTGGCCTGTGAGTTGGTGGGGATTGTTTTTTCTACCTGCTTCACCAGGAAGCCCTCACTCCGCTCGCGGCTGACCGGTGGCTCAGGGTGGCGTAGGAGGTTCACTTGGCTCTCTGCCTGCAATGTAACATTTGCTGTCTCTTCTGTTCTCTTTCATGTATCCACTTGAAAGTAGAAGCTGGACACTTTGACTACCAAATCAAGTCCTGGGGGGAATTAGGTACTGAAAACATGTTCTTTTTTTTTTTTTTTTTTTTTAAAGATTTTATTTATTTGACAGAGAGAGACGCAGCGAGAGAGGGAACACAAGCAGGGGGAGTGGGAGAGGGAGAAGCAGGCTTCCCGCAGAGCAGGGAGCCCGATGAGGGGCTTGATCCCAGGACCCTGGGATCATGACCCTAGCCGAAGGCAGATGCTTAACAACTGAGCCACCCAGGTGCCCCCCCCTTTTTTTTATTTTAATAGTAGTCAACATTACTTCATTTGTGGTTCAGGCCTGTGGACTGCTAAACCCTGAGGATGATGGAGAGCCGCAGTCTGGAGCCGTGTACCTCCTTGTTGCGGGGTTGGTGTTGACGAATCCATTTGTAGCCTTAGAAGCAAGCCAGGCTTCTTGTTCTGTGGCTGAAGGCCTCTCACTGCTGCCCCAGACTGGCACGGGGCACTGTCTGTGAGCTTGCTGGGAAAAATGTGCTCTCTGGAGCTTTCGACCTGGGTCCCAGGGAAGTTGCTGTCACACAGTCCTGTTTCTTTTCATTAAAATCATAATGCAATTCTATGCAAAGGCAGGGTAAGTAAATTCAGTCACTACACAAACATAAACTTGAGTTTACATGCTTTAAATTGAGGCGGCTTGTGTTAGAGGCATGAGTGGTGGGACTTCCGAGTTATAATTTAAAGGATGGAGGTGTTTTTCTAGGGAAAAGTAATTGTAGAGTGCTGTTTATTTATTTTTAAATAATTTTTTTTTAAATTTTTATTTTAGAGAGAGAGCACATGCACAAGCAGGGAGAGGAGCAGAGGGGGAAGGAGAGGGAGGTGGGAAAGAATCTCAAGCAGACTCCACACTGAGTGTGGAGCCTGACATTTGGCTTAATCTCACAATCCTGAGATCACAACCTGAGCTGAAACCAAGAGTTGGATGCTTAACGGACCGAGCCACCCAGGCGCCCCTAGAGTACTTTTTAAAATCCATGGATGCTGCGTTATCAAGCATTCTGTGTTCTCTACCGATATATGACTTTCAGAAGTTGTTCTTCAATTTCCTAATTTGTGTCGAGTATTTTGTCGTTGCAGGAAAACCCTTGGGTCGTTGGGTATTTTAGGATAAAACATACAGAACATTCCAAAATACTTTAAAGTGTAGTGCGGTCATGACACCTGCCATTCTATTACTTTTTTCATGTAAATAAATGGTTTTATTATTTATTTAAGTAGATATTTTGTTTCTTTTTTCTTTTCTTTTTATTCATGTAAATGTTTTTAAATGTAAGACTTGATTCCATTATCTAACCAGTTGGATTTTGCACTGGATGTCCAAATAGACAAAAAGATCTACATTACTTTCTCGGGATATAGAAAACAAAATGAATATTTAGAACAACTTAAGAGACATTAGCAACTCGAGGCAGGAAAGCTTAGCAGTGCCAAATCACTTAAAAAAATCTTCCTCTTCCTCCTGCTAGCAGAAGAATTTCACAGGTTCTTTAAGTGTTCAGGAGCAGTGAAAACTTGTTACTTCTCTGGATTTGGGGAGGCACCACCTTCTGAAAACACTTATCAGAAGGGGAAAGCTGCTCTCTTTGGCTCCATGCTCTCCCCGCCCCCTTCCTCTCCCTGTCCTTCTGTCCCTCTAATCCTCTCTCTCCTTTCTTTCATTCTCCCGCTTGCTCTCCTGTGTATAGATGAGAGAAATGTCACTGAGTAGGCTTCAGCAGCTTTTGATGGCTTAATGTGCCCTTGTCAGACCTGGACGCTGTCTGTTCTGACCATGGAGCCTTGGCAGCAGCAGCCTCCATACCAGGGAAATAAACTTACATAGAAAATAAAGAGGTGAATAGTCTCCCTAAAATCGTGAAGTCTATAGGGAAGTGGTTGGGTAACATTAAAGGGAGAAAAATGATGCAGGCATAGGATGACTGTATTAAATGCCAAGATGGGATGGGACTTTTTTTTTTTTTCTTAAATCTTTTTTTTTTTTTTTTAAGATTTTATTTATTTATTTGACAGAGACAGAGATAGCGAGAGCAGGAATACAAGCAGGGGGAGTGGGAGAGGGAGAAGCAGGCTTCCTGCCGAGCAGGGAGCCCGATGTGGGACTCGAACCCAGGACCCTGGGATCATGACCTGAGCCGAAGGCAGACGCTTAACGACTGAGCCACCCAGGCGCCCGGGATGGGACTTTAAAATCAAAATAACCCTCATCCAGTTTCATGCTGCCCTTTGGGATGTTTAGTAATCCTTAAGGTTTTAGTGTGCAGCCTACAGATTGGACCCACCAGTGAAATAAATTAGTCGTTGGGCACATCTCAGCAAGGTAAAGAGTCAAACTGATGTGGAAAATGAGACTTAACTTTAATTATTGACTTCTCCTTTGGAGAAGTGTGTGGTTTTTATTGGGTATTTCGTTTCTGAAGTCAAACATTGCCAATTTGAACAAATGCATTTCATTGTCCCAAAGCAACCTATATCCGAAGAGCCGATTTCATTCCTTTTGTTAGGAACTGATCCTCTCTCCACAAAGGGTAATCACAAGGCCAGGAGGTCTGGAGGTGGCTGCCCTCAACGTTAAGTGAGGTCGTGTTGGCATTTTTTTAAAACTTTCCAGTGGTGACAGATGGTTTCCTGGGGGCACTGAAGAGGGAGTAGATTTCAGAATGTTCCACATCTTTAGGTGCATTGCAGGGGTGGAGAGTGGAGGAGACGAAAGGCACTGCCCGGGAGAGGGTTCTGGGTCCCAGGGTGGCATCATGGTGTTATCCTGAGAGTGCTGAACGGGGCCAGACTGGTGGCGTGCAGGGAACGTTATAGGGAACCAAAAACAGAGCAGTCAGGGTTTATGTGGAATTGCTGCGACTCCCTTACCAGGTTGGGAGAGGCTGCTTTTCTGTGGCTGACACCCTCCCTCCCAGGGGGGATGACTCACCTTGCAGGTGAGATAGCTCTGCCCTGCCTGGCTGATAAGGGTCTGTCATTCTCTCTCCAGGTCCCCTCCTTCCCTCCTGGTTTCACTTGGTTAATAAATAAGCTGAGTCATGACGTGTAAGTAAATTCGTTTATCAAATGAAAACCACATCAAAACATCCAGCAGAGACATTTAATGAAAGTGTAAATATTGCGGCACAGCATCACGCATATCTGGTTGGCTTATATGCAAACAGACTTTGGGGCGCCTGGGTGGTTCAGTCGCTGGGTGTCTGCCTTCGGCTCAGGTCACGATCCCAGGGTCCTGGGATCGAGCCCCGCATCAGGCTCCCTCCTCGGCGGGAAGCCTGCTTCTCCCTCTCCCACTCCCCCTGCTTGTGTTCCCTCTCTCGCTGTCTCTCAAATAAATAAAAATTTAAAAATAAATAAATAAATAAACACACGACTTTAAGCTTTTCACTGTTGAAACCTTTAAATCTGAAAATGTAGCTATTCTGTCAGGCTTTTTGCAACCGTGGCCGTGGGAAGTCGAGAAAAGATGGGGCACTGATGCCTTATCACCATAGCACTAATATTGTGGCAGATTTAATGCTTCATCACCAGCTCAACAAGCCGCCAGACGTATTGTCTTGTGCCTACAGTCTACATTTTTATTGGGTGCGTATCTGTATCTGGCATCCCGAGTGGCGTTGGTGAGAACTAGTCTGGATTAAAGAACCCCCTTCACCCTGCCTGTGGACCCAGCTACTTCCCCCAGCCAGCGGTTCAGTTACATGGAGGCTCTGGTTGGTGAATCGGTTATGTCCTAGAAGCTCTTTTGTTGATTAACCTTTTAGAACACGAAGCGCATTGTCCCACATAAATGCCGTGTTGAATGGTGGGTGTCAGTGAGCCGTGGTGTGTTTCAGACTCCGGGTCAGGGCCCATTAGTGGGTCAGGAACTCAGTGCTGGTGGACCGCAGTATGAAAAAAGAAGGTAGGAAGAGACAGAACAGAAGGCATCAGAGTGGGTTGCGTGTAGTTCAGGTGGGTGCTGTTTGGTGATGCTCTTGCAGCTTAAAACCTGTTGCACACGGTGTGCTGCCGTTGGGGCCCGAAAGGCTCCCCCGCAGGGGCGTTGTGCCCGCGGTGCCTTACATCTGGCCATTTCCACTGTCTGGCACTGTGACGTCAGGCAAGGCAGTTGTCTGGGGCTCCGTTTTGTCATATTCACAATGGGGCTGTTTTGTGGAGGTAGGATTAGAGCTGGGAGAGCATGTGTGGAAGCGCATGAAAATACTAAGTTACTACAGAATACAGGATAACATATTAGGGTGAGAGCTCATATTGCACTTTGGGCAGCGTAACCGTGCTATAAACCATGATTATTTTTCACTTCTACTCCTTTGTGATATATATCGGCAGACCTTAAAGATACTGTTATATAAGGTGCCTGGGTGGCTCAGTCGTTAAGCGTCTGCCTTCGGCTCAGGTCATGATCCCGGGGTCCTGGGATCGAGCCCCGCATCGGGCTCCCTGCTCAGTGGGGAGCCTGCTTCTCCCTCCACCCCTCCCCGCTGCTTGTGCTCTCTCTCTGTCTCTGTCTCTCTCTCTCATAAATAAATAAAATCTTTAAAAAAAAGATACTGTTATATATAAGAGCATAACTAAGGCACAGACTGTTTGGTCTTCCCTAGAGTAGAATTTATTCAGTGTTCTTGACTTTTAGGATCTGCTGGTTTGGATCTGCTGTTTTGTAGAATCTAGATTTTTGATTTTACTTTAAATTATTCCCGTGTAGTTGAGACATCAATCTTGATTTTCTCCCAGGAAGTAGGAAGCACAGTGTAAATTACTTAGGTCTTTTTGCTGTCTGTCAGGTTCACGGGGAACTGGTAAGTATGGGATTGCTTCCCAGTTCTTATTTTCACTTGTGCATTTTGTCTTAAATAAAAGAGGGGGGGCATTCTTTCTCTTTCTCTCTCCTCTCCTCTCCCCTTCAAGGTAATTCTCATTTCTAAACTTTTTTGGAAGTCTTTCTGCTCCTGTTTGACTCCATCCTAAAATTCCTTCTTAACTTCTGCGCATCACAACACCATCTTTTAAGGAGCTTTGTGGGCCCTTGAGACCTTCTTTTGTGTGTTTGTTTGGCTTAGGTTTAGAGCGGCTACTTTGTTGCTGACCTTGAGGGGCAGGTTAAAATAGTCAGAACATGGCATCAAAGTCAGGGAGGCCTGTAAAAATAGAATTTACTGCCCAACTTGTGGGGTGTTTTGAGGAGTAGCAGCGCGGGCACATGGGTAACACCGCACAGAAGGCCACTCTCTCTGGCTGGGTCTTGTCAGGAACTGGCTCCATGGCCTGTTCTCCTTCCCTTGTCCTCTCAGTCTCCAACCCCGTGGCTCTCAGGAAGACCCAGTCCCTCCGCCCAGGAAACAGCCAACTTCCAGGGGCAGCTTCCTACCCCCAGATTCATAAAGCTCTGCACCCACACCTCTCTTCTCTCAGAAGTGGATCCCACCCACGTGCTCTGGGCCCCATCTCCTCTCTGGGGCCTCGAGCTGCCCCTTACCCGTGTGCCCACCCCACCCATTGACTTCTTCCCAACACTGTGGAAACCTACTCAATCCCTCCCATCTTTTCAAAAAACTCCCAAGATCCCGGTTTGCCTTTGCTCCTGATTATGTCTTTCCTTCTGCAAAGTCACATGCTCTGCATGCGTCACCTGCGCCGTGTCACCTCTTACTGTCATCTAGTGGTGGTCTCACACCACTGATCTGCTCTTGCTAAGGTCCCTGTGACTTCTGTGCCATAAAGCCACCAGACTCTCCCCTCCTCTTGCCTGTCAGTATATCTGCCCGTTCCTTCTCCTTGAATTCCACAGCACCGTACTTTCTAGGTTGGTCCCCCGCCTCCTCAGCCTGTGGCTTCCCAGGCACCCAGGCCTGCTCTTCCCCATGTGTATGATGATTAAATGTTGGCCTTCCCTGGAGTTCTGTTTGGACTTCTTCTCTTAGTCTGGGCCGTCTCCATTCCCATTCCTGTTCTTTCCCCTTCAGGGACAGTGGTCTTGCAGAAACACATGTCAGATCATGTTCTCCCCCTGATTAAGCACCCAGCGGTGGCTCCCACTGCACACTGCGTGGCCACGGGCCTGGTCATGGCCGTGCTTCCTCACTCAGAGATTGGTCACTTCATGTTGCTTCTGCCTAGGTCACAGTCCCCAACCCCAGTATTCTCCCAACTTTCAAGTCTCAGGAAAGAGTCCAGTGTCTTTTCCTTAGGGAACAGGTCCCTGCATCCTGGGCTTGACCAGCTGCCCAGGGAGCCCCCAGAGCGCCTCTCCATTTCCAACCCTCAGCACACGTGTGGCGCTCTGTACACTGTCCCTCTCCCGGCAAACACAGGGCCTGTGTCTCTGACCCACCCTCACAGCCCCAGTTGCCGAGGCTTAGAAGATGGCGTGTTTGTCCCTCAATGAATGGATAGATGAATGAATGAACAGATGAGAATTTAATACATCAGTGTCTGTATTCATAAACTAATGGACGGACAAATAAACGACCAAGTGAGATCTAAGTACCTTTGTTTGTAAAGCAGTTAGCCTAGTTCTTACATACAGTAAGTACTCAGTAAATGGTAGCTTTATTTACTTCTCATCGACTTTTCAGCCAGGAACTATGAAAAGAGAACAAACGCACAACCAGGCTGGTTAATGGAAGCAGTGTTCCTTAGTGACATCACTCATTCGACGCTAAGGTGGTTGGCATGGGCCTCGGGGGGACTTAGAGCCTCACTAGCAACCACTCCCTCACAGTCCACTTTTTGCTAGTTTGGATTTGTCCTTCCCCTCTCCTTCCCTCCTGCCCCCCTCATGTTAAAAGCAGTATGCCTAGGTTCTGGCCTACCTGGTGCTCGCTATCAGTGGGCCTCTTCAGGCGGAGAATGTCCCATTTCTTCTGCCACGCCCCAGTGCCCTGCACATTACTGAGCCCCAGGGTTTGTTGAATGAATGATTGAGATGAACGTCTGTAAGGCTGATTATGGTGTTGTCAGCGGAGTTCGTGAAAATGATCTGACTTACTTTGGCCTCGGTACAATTTTGAAAAATGATACTTAAAGACTTCTTGATTTTATACTTGTTGAGTACAGGTGATGTACTGGTCCCTGTATTTTCCATTTTCTCTCTGCACTTTTGCATGGGAAAGGTTTTGCTAGATTGCATCCACATTCTATACGACAGCAGTATTCTGTGAGCTCTTGCAGACTCAGGTTATGGGAGGCCCTTCTCCCTTCAGGCTCACCAAGGTGAGGTGAGTTCCAGCTTGCTGATTCTGTGTCAGCTGCAGAACGTCTTCTGTTGGCTCAGGCACAGTTCTTTTGTCTGAACTATAGGTTTTGTGATTTAACAGCAGTAGCCTCGTTAATTAGGCACCTACTATGTACTGGGCCCTGTGCTAAAAGCTTGCTGCATGCACGCTGTCCACTTTTCCTAGCAGCCTTATAAAGCAGGTAGATAAGCCCATTTTATGGATAAAGAAATGAAGCCACGGAGGCAAGTGAGTTAAGATTTGGGCAGGATTTGAACCCAGGCCTCTGTGGCCTTGGAACCTGTGGTTTTCCCACTTGACTTTGTTGCCTCTTTCTTGGCCTAGGTTTTAAGTAAACATCATCATATCTACATGTCAGCCTTTATCCACTTTGTAGAGAGTTTTCATTGCCGCTTCCTTTGGCCTTTGTTAGAGAACTGGGAGGTGAAATGAGGGTCTAATTGTGGAGGTGAGTGGAGGGAGCACGCCGTCGTGGGTGTGACCTGCAGGTGGCGGGGCCTGGGTCACATGCACTTCCTCCTCTCAGCCTTGTCAACACGCAGGGCTGCCACCACCCGCCCTCAGCCGTGAGGAGCTGGGGAGGGGGGCTCGGGGGCGCTCTGCACATCTCTGTGGCCTGGCCTCCTGTGTGTCAGGCGCTCTGGGGGAGCCCTCGGGGAGGCAGAGATGACGGGGTCACATGCCTTCTGCCTCTTCCTTCGTTATCTCTGGCTGTCCGACCTCTTCATGGGCCGGGAGCGCGTTCGGGTGTCTTCGTGTTCACTCTTTCAGCCTCAGTGCTTTTAAAAAATAATTAGTCTCAGGGCGGCCGGCTGGCTCAGTCAGCGAGCCTGCGACTCTTGACCTCGGGGTTGTGGGTTCGAGCCCCACATTGGGTGGGGGAGCTTATTTAATTAAAAAAAAAAATCTTTATAAAATAATTACCCTCTGTTGGAGCCGTGCCCACCGCATGAAAGGAAGCACAGGAGACCAGTGTCCTGAGTCCTCACTGGGTGACTGAGGCAAGCCGGCCAGCTTCCCGATTCTCCTTTCTTTCCCAGCGTCCTGGTGAGGCTCAGGTGGGGCGACACACACACCCATTGTCCCTGCCCCAGGGAGCCTGTCTTTAGAGTCAATGCCAGCTCCTCGCTTGCAGTCCAGGGCTCTCGTGCACCAGATCAGGCTTCAACACGGACTTCTCAACTGAAGAGTTTCTGAATTTTCTCTCCTGGGTGGACACAGGCTGCCAACAGATACAAAAGCTATGCTTCTGCACCCCCCTTTCCCGCCGTAATCTTAGATTAACCTCCTGCAAAAGAACCGAGGTAGAACCCCAGCCCTACAAACGTGGGTAGGGCGTGGGCCCCAGCCTCCAAGAGTGCTGGGCCTGTTGGGTGAATGTGGGGAACAAGGCAGAGTTGTGGCGGGCTCCAGGCCAAGCTGGGCTGCTCCTGAGGGCCTCGACGGCACCCTGGCCTTCTCAGCAAGACTCGAGAAAGGACCAGCTCAGGAGGGGAAGGGGGTACGGCAGAGGGTAAAGCAGAGGGTGCTGCCATGGGGCTGGCCGGCTCACCCTGACCTGGCTGAACACGCGGGACAGAAGCCTCACTGCAGCGCCTTAGGCTCTGCCTGCGTCTCGGATCGATTGCGGGGACGTGCAGTCACGAGCACGGGAGAACGTTCGCAGTGACTGATGGGGTTCAGTGTGTTTTGTTGTGAACGCCTTTCTTTAAAGATTTTAAAGTTTGCTTTCACTAGAATCCAAGATAAAAGTCACCATTCTCTTATCTGGTAAAAGTCAAGAAGTGTTCAATCTGTTATCAACCCAACCTGATCAAAATAATACGGAAACATGACAAAACTCATATTCAGTATGTTCCTATTTAGATAAGCCAACACAAAACAGCATTCGGCGTCACCCTGGCGTGGGGTGAAAACCCAAAGTGACAGCACGTGGTGCAGGGCCCTGAGCCTCGGCTGTGGGAGGAGGAAAGGGAGGCATCGAGAGGGTCTGAAGGACGCAGGGTTGAGCGTGAAAGCACCCGCTGACACCCAGGGTGCTGCCGGTGGGCTAACGTCCCGGGTTATCACGTGGAGATTCCTTCTGCTGGGTACATAGAACTGTTGTGGAGAGACGGACAGACTGATTCTCTCGAAGACAGATGTGTATGCCTGCGTCAACGCTGAATGGCAACTGTCTGGGACCCTTCCAGTGCACGTGGTGTCATGAAGAGAATGTAGGCTTTGCTTTGGCTTCTGGCCCAAACACTCGTCAGCTTTGGGACCTTGGGCTAGTCCCTCCTCCTGAGCCTCCCTGCCTTTACCTGTACAGTCAGGATAACCCCATGGCGGGCAGAGTAAGTTTCCAGTAAATGCTTCTCCTTCCTGTAGCAACTGGACTACTAGGAATGTCGGCATCAGACATTGAGACTTAGTGTCGGCTGCGGGTGGCCTTTGCAGATGCTGCACGCAGGGCTGAGGGTGCGTCCCTGCCCCACCGATCGCAGCCTGCGGATGGCCAGACGGTGCTGACGTGCCTCGCTTCCTGAGGAAGGTCTGCGACGCAGTGCTCGCTCGCTCACACCACACGCACCATTCGGGGGCACCGCCATGTCACTGAGGACATTGAACCTGGAGAGACTCATACCTTGTCTTCCAGCCACCTTCCGCCTTAGACTGTCTGTACTGGAAATGGCCCTTAGTGCTTGGACAGGATAAACAACAGAAAACCTAAAGAATTTGTTTGTTTAAGATGTAATGAACATCTGTGAAACCACTGAACCAAAGAACTAAACTATTGCTGATAAATTACATCTCTCTGTTGCTCTTCCTCCTCCCATCCTCCTGCCAGGGGCAACTGCTCTCCTGAAAGTTGTATTGATCATTCTCTTGCTTTTTTGTTCTGTCTCTGACACACACACACACCCCTCCCTGAATATAGTGGATGTATTGTTTGATTTTTGTTTTAGAATGTATTAAAAAGAGTGTCAGACTGCAAATAGACTTCTGGGACTTACATTTCTCATTCACCATTATATTCCTAAGATCCATCCATCTTATTATATGTTGCTGTAGTTCATTTATGTTTACTCTGAGACAGTATTCCATTGTGGGACTATTAACACAGTTTTTCCATTCACCTGCTGGTAGAGATTTGGGTTGCTTCTTTCCTTTCCTCTCTCTCGGATAGTGTAAACATTGTGTTCTTTTAAAAAAAGTTCTTGTGGGGCGCCTGAGTGGCTCAGTTGTTAAGCATCTGCCTTCGGCTCAATCATGATCCCGGTTCCTGGGATCGAGCCCTGCATTGGGCTCCCTGCTCAGCGAGAAACCTGCTTCTCCCTCTCCCACTCCCCCTGCTTGTGTTCCCTCTCTCGCTGTGTCTCTCTCTGTCAAATAAATAAATGAAATCTTTAAAAAAAAAAAGTTCTTACATAATACTCATGTATTAATATATGTCTAAGAGTGGAACTGCTGGGTAATAGGATGTGTGAATGGTCAACATTAAGTGAGAATGCAAGTTGTTTTCCACAGTGGTTATACCGGTAGCGATCCCATTGCTCCACATCTTCTCAGCCATTGCTCTTAGTGGTCTTTTAAATTTTTTTGCCAGCAAAATACACAAAATGATATTGTTCTCAGAACTTGTCTTTGCCTGAGCTTGAGCGTCTCTTTATATAATTATTGGCGTTATATACTTCTTTGCTATGAAATGACTGTGCATGCTTTTCCTGTCTTTGTCCCTTTTGTTGTTGAGGGTTTTCTTGTTTTGTAGGCGTTTTTATGTATTCTGGTGCTAATCCTTCACCAGTTCCATGCGTTACAAATATCTTCTTCCAGCTTGTGGATTGTCTTCACTCTGAAGTGTCTACTGATGGACAGAAATTTTAATTTAATGGAGTCATACTAATTGACCTTTGTTGAATGCATAACACTTTTTGTGTCTTTATAAATTCTTTCCTGCTTCAAGCTCAGAAAGATACTCATTTATATTTTCTTTTCAAGTTTTCAAAGTTTGCTTTTGACATTTCAGTTCTTCATCCATCTGGAGTTGATTTTTCAGCATGGTGTGACTAAGAATCCAATTTCATTTTTTTCCTATGGATAAACAGTTTTTCCAACTTTTCCTTTTCCACATTCTCTGTCTTG
This sequence comes from Leptonychotes weddellii, assembly GCF_054177405.1. NCBI lineage: Eukaryota > Metazoa > Chordata > Mammalia > Carnivora > Phocidae > Leptonychotes > Leptonychotes weddellii. Next base: position 25,005,590 of record NC_138373.1, read on the forward strand.
CTGTCTCTGTCAAAAATCAAAGTTTCACAGATGCATAAGTCTGTTTCTAGGCTCTTCTATATTGTTGGTCAGTTTGTTGATCTCTCTCCCATTGCTACACCATCTTAGTTACTCTGGCTTTACAGTAAGCTTTTATAGCTTAGCAAGGCAACGTCCCCCTTGTTTACTCTTCTTCAGAAAGGTCTGGGCCTTTTGTTGGCCCATTTGTTCTTCCATTTAACTTTTGGAGTTAACCTTTCCAGTTCCACAGAATAATTGGGGTGTAATTTTTGTACAGTAAAGATACCCTCTTTGTTGTACAGCTCTTGTTCAGCAGATGCATACAATCATGTAACCACCACCATAGTGAAGATACAGGATGGCTCCATCACCCCCATAATTCCCTCATCCCCTTTGCAGTTGACCTTCTACCCCAGTCCCTGACTAACCCTGCTCTGTTTTCTATTGAGACTTTTTTAAATTTCATTTTTAATTTTTTCAGTGTTCTATTAAAATGTAGAATTTCTTTTTATTGGAGTTGCAGTAAATCTATAGATAAATTTTGGAAGGAGTCTATATCTGAAGTCCTCTTGTCCATAATCATAATGTATCTCCGTCAACTCAGTTGGAGAGACTTTGCCTAACAGTAATGGTAAGTTCTTAATTTTTTTTCAAAGATTTTTCATCTATTTAATTTAATTTTTAGGGAAAGAAGTCTGAAACATTTTAAGTAAGTCTTTAAAACTCCTAGTAAAGGATCCATTTAGAAGACAATTGTCAGTCTAAATAAACACATAAATACATTTAAAAAAAATATGGCAGACATGCGGCAGTATTACATTAAAAAAAAAAAAAAAATCATGTCTTGGTTCCAAACCGGCTTTGTGGCTTACCTACAAGACTTTGGGCAAGCAGCCTTGCTGCCCTGATCTCAGTCTCTCTTATCTGCGTGGTGACTAGAGCATCCCTTCCTGGCGGGGCCCTCATGGAGATGAAATGCTGTAATGGGTGCAGAGTGAACAGAGCTGGCTTGGGGAAGCTGTGAGTGGGTGAGCCCACGTGAGGGGAGCTGCCCTCGCTCACCTACCGGGAAGCCAGGCAGGCCGTTGGCATATGTGCGTTGCCCCAGAGGCTCTAACCAAGTGGCGCAACTGAAAGATGGTCTTGAATCATTTCCCTGACAAATTTGGAAAAGGGTAGTGTTGCCAGGCAGCCTGCTCCATGCTGCTTCTGACAGGCGAGCTGGAATCACTGGAGGACACAGCTGACAGCCAATTCATTTTGCTGATTCATCCATTCGAGGAGGGGTGGCTTGGAGCCAGAGCTTGGCTTCCACATTAAAGGCCGAGAGCTCCAGAGCTGCTGGGATGTGAAGGAATGCTGGTGAATGACTGCCGTGTGAAGCCCAGTGGTGAAAAGTGGGTTGTTATTTGTTTCCCCTTTTAAGTGATCCTCATTCCACGTGTGCTCCGATAAATTCCCCACCGTGGTTAGGGAGTTGTTTGTAACGTTTGTCCCTGGGGCTGCGAGCTCAATTATTGGAAACAACCGGATACTGTTAAATAGATCGTCTTGGCTCCTTTATGACCCTATCATCACCTTTGCTTTCATGGGGAATATTGACTCAAGCCTCCTCTTTTACTTGGGAGTCCAAGTGAAACTCGAGAGAGGGGTTATTACAGTTGGCATCCCTCTGGGGCCTGCCTGCAGAATAAACCTGCTGGAATAAAGAATGGATCTTAAAGAGGAAAATCCAGGAGGTGCTTATTTGCCAACAATCAGGACCAAATAATAATGGTAGAATCTGTGGGTTCTTATTATGGATCTCATAGATACTTTAATCCGTAGTAGTAAGATAGTCTTATGCTTACAGGGAAATCACCCCTACGTGAAGTTTGTAGGTGACAGGATAAGCTTAAGAGAGTGGAAATCTTGTCTTGTTTTACTGAATATCTAACATGGTCCCTGGGACAGTGAGCAGTTGCCGGGCGGAAGCATGGGTGGGTGCTGTTTGTTGGATATTTAAATGGTCAGCTGGTTAAATGAATGGAGAAAGTCAGAAATGTGGACGTTGAAAGCAAGAAAAGTAGCTGTCCCAAGGAGTAAGATTTTCGAGAAAGGATCCTGTTTCTGTGGTTCTGTGCTGAGGAGTAACTTTGGTCAGTTGCACATCTCCAGAACTGGATGCTTTTTCTGTTTATCTCCTTGGGAGTGAGTCAGAGCACGCTGCTTTGAGCTCACATTTCAGTAACTCACTCTCCTTCTTTGGGAGACTTTGTATAATAGGGAAGTTCTGTAATATTCTGGGGTCCCCCACCCCCTTTTTTTCTCTTTAACTCTAGGTATTTGAAAAGTTACACAAGCTTCTTAGTAAAAATTTGTATTTTTTTGAAGAGTAGAGTTTTGTTTTTGTTTTTTTGTTTTGTGGTGGTGGTGGTGGTGATGTTTTGCTCCTTAGATGGCTAAACATTTAGGGCATGACATTCTGTAAACCACGGTTGTGCTTGGAAGTTTTAGGCAGATCTGGTCCACTTGGAGCAAAGATGAAAAGCGTCAGGTGTCAGATACGTGGAGCTTCTGCCTCTCATACAATTGTCTTGCCCTCTGACTTAAGGTCCCTGATGGACTGGATTCCTTGTCTGGCGCTGATACACTTAAGGACTGAATTCTTGTCACTACTTGTATTCTGTCGTGCATTCGTTCACATGGTATTTAGTGAGAACGACTCTGTACCAAGAATGTTGCTAGCAGTGGGTACACAGACTCTGCATTTTAGACATCATGGTGCTTGTACAGCTGCCCAGGTACCAAGTCTGCTCCTAACGGCCCCGACCAGCATGGCCAGACGCTCACTGTCTCGCCGCCAGTGTGGGTAGTAACCGGTGGTAGTGATGGTGGGCTAGGAGAGTGTATGCTCAAACTGCAGGAGCCAGAACCAGCGAATGGCTGCCCATCCGCCAGCAGGTCTCCCATGGATCCTCACTCCCACGCTCCCAGCACATTCTTTCCACTAGCTTCCGAGGAGCAGGCAGCAAGGATTCAAAGGAAACCGACCTGGCCCTAGTGAAATGTTAACACCAGGGAGGGAATAAGCTCCAGTTCTCAAGTGCTCCTGCCAGCCAGAAGCACATTACAGAGAATTAGCAGTCTTTAAAAGCGGAAGGAGAAGAGCCGTGTCTCAAGTATGGTGGGGATATCTTGAATTTGCAGAGTTCAAAGTGAAGTGCAGGGTGACAGGAAAGGCCCTAGCCTTAGGGTCAGAGCAGCCTGGTTATGCACCCCAGCACTGCCACTGACCCACGGTGTGGCCCGTGGCAGCCCCCCCTCCTCTGTGCCCCCGCTTTCTCGTGAGTAGAAGCAGTTCCTCCCTTGCAGATGGAGGAACTGTGAGATGAGACACCACGTGGGCAAAAACCCGGGCACAGACAGAGGGTAGACCTTCAGTTTCTGACACAGTGGTCAGCTCTGCTGTCAATATTGCTTTCATTTTCATTTTTAACAAGTAAGGGTTTGCAGTTTTCCCCTTAGTGGTTTTTTTTTCCCCCCATTTTCTTACACTGAAAATGAGTAATTTTCAAGCAGTAATGTTACCTGCAGATAGCTTTCACTTACCACCATTATGGTTCTTTATAGTTTACAGAGCACTCTCGGGCCATCAAGAAGATTGGGGCTCAGTGATTCTTTTCTCCAGACGAGAACACTGAGATTTGGAGAGCCCACGGGACATCCCCAAGCCCCCTCCCCCCCCACCGCCCCCCCCTTCGGCTTCTCAGTGGTGGAGCTGTGGTCAGAACTCAGACCCGAATTTCTGGTTTCTTTGACGACCTCAGGCCACATTTCAAAAGTGACATCTCTGGGGCTAGGCTAGACTTTCTTACACGGATTTTTTTCTTTTCCTTGTAGCTGTCAATACCAGCAAATATGCAGAAAGCTATCGGATCCAGACCTATGCCGAGTATGTGGGGAAAAAACACAAGGAGAAGCAGATCAAGAGAAAGTGGACAGAAGATACTTGGCAGGAGGTTGAGAGAAAACGGTTAAACACTCAGTGCATATCCTATGCTCTGCAGAATCACTACTACCACACCAATAGGTAAGAGTTCTCGACTGTTGAATTAAAAGGGCAGAGTTGTTCTAGCAATAGCTTTTCTTCCCTCTTGTCACAGGATTGTTAAGTCCTAAATCTGACTTTCGAGAAAGACTTTTTTTCTAACTTTCCACAAAATATCAGAAGTTACTGCTACCCAGATTCCTTCTGTGCCTTGTAGACCTGCAGCTCTTGCAGTTAACAAACTTGTAAAACCCCCTTGAGGCAGACAGGATACGTGTCATTCCCATTTCACGGGTGTGGAAGCAGAGGCTCTGCGACCCGCCCATACGTTCAGTGAAGGAACAGGGTCAGAGCTGAATTCATCTGGGTCCGATCCACCCTCTCCTCCTCCCCGCAGTCCGCCCTGATGCTCCTGCTTGGGCTTCCGACCTCATTTCGGATCCCTTGGAGACACTGAACCACATGCCTGCTGTAGAAAGAGAACTTGACATACTTCCCCTCATTACCCAAAATCCTTCCCTCAGGAGATACGTAGTGGTCACTTGTTGTATCTCTGTGAAACGACAAAATGTGGGTAAGAAAACGGGGGAAAGTTCATTACAGAAAATGATAAAGATTAGAAAAGTGTGAACTGACTGAAGAATATTAGCCATAATCCCATCACCTAGAAGCAGTCACTGTTAATATTTTGGATTGCCCTCTATGCTTTTTAAATGGCCTTTTAGAGATTTAAAAAATGGAGATATAGGGGCGCCTGTGTGGCTTGGTCAGTTAAGCTTTTGACTCTTGATCTCAGCTAGGGTCTTGATCTCAGGGTCGTGGGTTCTGGCCCCCCATTGGGCTCTGTGATGGGTGTGAAGCCTACTTAATAATCAAGACATAATATACAATAAAATGAACAGATCTAAAATGTTAGCTCAGGGGCGCCTGGGTGGCTCAGTTGGTTAGGCGACTGCCTTCGGCTCAGGTCATGATCCTGGAGTCCCAGGATCGAGTCCCGCATCGGGCTCCCTGCTCGGCGGGGAGTCTGCTTCTCCCTCTGACCCTCCTCCCTCTCATGCTCTCTGTCTCTCATTCTCTCTCTCTCAAATAAAATAAATAAAATCTAAAAAAAAAAATAAATAAAATAAATAAATAAAATAAAATGTTAGCTCAGAGTTCTTAGAGTTATATGTAGCAATGTATCTACCACCCAAAGCAGGACATAGAACATTTCTGTCTCTTCACAACATTTCCTTGCATCCCTTTTCAAGCAACCCCAAGCCTCTACTGCCCTAAGCACCCATTTGTCATATCTGTGACTATGCATTAATTTTGATTATTCTTGGAATTTATAAAAAATGGAATCATATTGGGAATCATATTGTGCTTGGCTTCTTTCACTTAACTTTTTTTTTTTTTAAAGATTTTATTTATTTATTTTAGAGAGAGTGCACAAGTTGTGGGAGGAGCAGAGGGGAAGGGAGGGGAAAAGAATCTCAAGCAGACTCCGTGCTGAGCGTGGAACCAGGCATGGGGCTCGATCTCACCACCCTGAGATCATGACCTGTGCTGAAACCAAGAGTCGGACACTCAACCGACTGTGTCATCCAGGCGCCCCTCACTTGACATGGTTTTGAAATTCACCCTTGTATTGTGTGTATCAGGAGTTTGTTATTATTTCATTGTTCAGTAGTATTCCACTGTATGAATAGACAACATTTACTCCCTCTCCTTTTGGTGGATGTTTGGGTTGTTTCCGGTTTGAGACTGTTATATATAAGGTCACTGTGAACATTTCTATAAAAAATGTCTTGTGGCCATATGTTCTCATTTCTCTTGAGTCAGTACCCAGGAGTAGCATTGTTGGTTCTCAGGGTAAGTGTGTGTGTGTTAAACTTTATAAGAACATCCAAACAGTTCTCCAAACTAGATGTACCATTTTTTTTTTTTTTAAAGATTTTATTTATTTATTTGACAGAGAGAGACAGCACGAGAGAGGGAACACAAGCAGGGGGAGTGGGAGAGGGAGAAGCAGGCTTCCCACAGAGCAGGGAGCCCGACGTGGGGGCTCGATCCCAGGACCCTGGGATCATGACCTGAGCCGAAGGCAGCCGCTTAACGACTGAGCCACCCAGGCGCCCCTAGATGTACCATTTTATACCCCACTAGTATTGTGTGAATGTATTGGTTGCCCTGCATGATTGCCAACGTGTAGTGCTGTCTTTTTTATTTCAGCCATTCTAGAGGGTACAAGATGGGTATTGCATTGTGGTCTTAATTTGCATTTCTCTGGTGACTAATGATGTTGACCACCTTTTTGTGTGCTGGTTGACCGTTCAGATATCTTCATTTTGAGGTGGGTATGTAAGCCTCTTGCCCATTTCCTAATTGGGTTTTTGTCTTTTTACTGTTGATTGGTGGGAGTTCTTTTATGTATTCTGGAGACATGTCCTTTGTCAGATAGATGTATGGGCTGCAAATGTGTTTTTCGAATCTGGGGTTGCATATTCATCTTGTTAGTGATTTTGATGAGCAGATATTTTTAATTTTGATGGAGTCATGTCTATGATTTTTTTTTCTTTTATGGTTAAATCTTTGCCTACTCTAAGGTTGCACCGGTTTTCTTCCAGAAGGTTTATAGTTTTAGTTTTTCCATTTAAATCATGACCCATTTCAAATGAATTTTGTATATGGAATGAGATAGGAGTCACGATTTAGTTTTGTTTTTTTTATAATGTGGATATCCACTTGTTCCAGCAATGTTTGTTAAAAAGACTTCTCTTTCCTGATTGGATTGACTTGGCAGTTCTGTCAAAAATAAATTGACCATGTATGTCTAGGTCTATTTCTAGACTGTTCTGTTCCAATCATTTTTATGCCTGTTCTTGTGCCAATACCACACTTTATTTCTGTGGCTTTATAGTAAGTCTTAAAATCAGGTAGCATAAACCCTCCCAACATTATTATTCTTTGTCAGATTGTTTTGGCTATTCTAGATCCTTTGTATTCCACACAAATTTTAGTCCTCTTACCTCTTTCTTCATTCAGCCTGGTTTGTAGTTTTTACTGTAGAAGTCTTACAAATCTAATGTTAATTTTCTTCTTAAATATTTTATATTATTGATGCTATTGTAAATGGAACTGTTACTTAAATTTCATCTTCAAATTGTTTGCTGCTTCTGTATAGACATATTAATTGTTGTATATCGACTTTGTATTCTGAAACCTTTTAAAATTGACTTATTCTGATAGTTTTTTTTTTTTTAATATTCCACAGGGTTTTTTATGCACACAATCCTATTGGTATGCTATTAACAACAGGTTTATTTTTTTTCCAGTCTTTATGCCTTTTCTTTTTCTTGCCTGATTGCACTGACTAGCACCTCTGGTCTGTTGTCACATAGAAGTGGGAAAGGTGGATATCCTTGTCTTGTTTCCAGTAATAGAGAGGGGAAGTCCAGTGTTTCCCCAGGAACCTGGCTCTTAGATTGTCCAGTTAGTCCTCTTTTGGGTTTAGGAAGTTGCCTTCCATATCCACTTTGCTGAAAGTTTGAATAGATGTCGAATATTTTCAGATGCCTTTTCTGTATCTTTTTAAGTTAGTATCTTTTTAAGTTAGTATCTTTATTTCGTTAGTATTTTGAATGACATCAATTGGTTTTTGAATGCTTAATCAGATTTGCATTCCTGAGAGAAATCCTACTTGGTCCTGATGTATTATCCTTCTTGTGTACTACTGGACTTGATGTGTTAATGTTTCGTTAAGTATTTTTATATCTTTGTTCATGAGAAATACTAGATTGAAATTTTTTTCTTTTTTTAAATCTTTGTCAAGTTTTGGTTGTCAGATTTATGCTGACCTCATAGAAATAGTTAAGAAGTTCCTCTTTTGTTATTTTCCAACAGTGTGTATAGGGTGGTTTTTGTTTTTAAGTTTTTGGTAGAGTTTACCAGGAAGACATTTGGGCATAAAGGTTTTTTGTGGAATGGTTTTGATTATGGACTCAATTTCTGTAATAGATACAGGATTGTGTAGATTTTCTGTTTCTTTTTGGATCACTTCTAGTAATTTGTGTTTTTTAAGGAATATTTCATTTCATTTAAATTGTCAAATTTGTGAGCATAAAATTATTAGCTCAAAATGTTCCCTTATAATTTTTATATCTGTAGGATCTACAGTTATGTCCCTTTAAAAATTTCTGATATTGGTAATATATGTTTACTTGCTCTTTTCCTTGCTAGGTGTTTATCAATTCTTTCAGAGAACCAACTTTTTATTGGTTTTTTTGTCTTCTTTTTTTTTCCATTTATTTATATCCTTGTTCTTATTATTGGTTTTGTATTTTAATGTTATTCTTTGTCTAGCTTCTTAAAGTGGGAACTTAACTCCCTGATTTTATATATTTCTTCTTTTCTAATAAAAGCATTTAAAGCTGTAAATTTACCTTTAGACTGCTTAGCTGCATCCCTCAGATTTTTATAGGTTGTCTTTTTACTACTGTCTATTAGAAGATATTTTCTAATTTTTCTTGTGCTTTCTTCTTTGACCCAGAAGTTATTTAGAACTTCTTTGATAATTATTGACACTGGTTTTATGGCCCGGCATATGGTCTGTCTTGGTGAATGTTCCACGTGCACTTGAATGAGTGTAACATTTCATTATTGTCATTTCAGGTTACATTGATTCGTGGTGCTCAAATCTATATCCTTACTGATTTTTTTGGGAGTTGGCGGCAGGGGTGGGGGGGGTCTGCTTTTTCTTTCACCTACTGAGAGAGGTGTTGAAATTTCCAGCTGTGGTTGTAAATCTGTTTTTTCATTTAATTTTATCAGTTTCTTGTTTCATGTATTTTGCAGCTCTTTTGATAGGTGTGTGCCTATTAAGGATTACTATGTCATCTTAATGAATTGCCCCTTTCATCAGTATGGAATATTCCTCTTGATATCTAGTAATTTTTTTTTGATGTTTATTTTATCTGATAATTAATATTGGCGCTCTTGTTTCTTAACCTTGGTGTTTGCGTAGAAAATTTTATTCAACCTTTTACTGGTTACTTGTTTGTCTTTATAAAGTGTGTTTCTTATAAACAGCATATACTTGGGTCTTGCTATTTTATTCATTCTGACAACCCCTTTCTTTTACATTTAATCTAATGAATGATACAGATAGGTCTGCCTTCCATCTTGGTATTTGTTTTCTATTTGTCCTGCTTGGGTTTTGTCCCTCTTCTTTTCTGTTGCCTTTTGAATGAATTGTGTATTAGTTAGTATTTGCTGATATTTTAGCATCCTGTTTATCTTCTCTGTTGACTTTTTTGCTTTTACCTCTTGATGTTATTTTTTTAGTCATTGCTTCAGAGTAGAGGTTGACAAACTAGAGCCCGTAGGCCAACTCCGGTCCACGTGTTTTTGTAAAGTTTTACTGGAATGCAGCCATGCTTGTTAATTTACGTATTACCTCTGGCTGCTTTGCCTTACAGTGGCAGATTTGGGTAGTTTGACAGAGACCTGTGACCCGCAAAACTCAATTTGTGTACTGTCTGTCCCTTTACAGAACAATTTGCTGACTCCCGGTGTAGAACTACCCTGTCCAGTACGGTAGCCACCAGCCACATGTGGCCGTTGAGTACTTTTATGGCCCGGCGTAAAATGAGATGTGTTGTTGATTTAATGTACACACCAGATTTTGAAGAATTGATGACATGTTGAAATGATAATATTGTGGGTATATTGGGCTAAATAAAATATTATTAAAATTAACTTCACTGGTTTCTTTTCACTTTTTTTTTTTTTTTTAATGGTGGCTCCTAGAAATTTTAAATGGCATTTGTGGTTCACATATTTCTGTTGTCCAAGCACTGCTCTAGAAATTATAATGTGCCTCTTTCATGTATCACAGTGGATCTTCAAGTGAAAATCACACTACTTCATGGACAACCTAGGACTCTTAAAATAGTCTCTTTCCATTTACCTCCCTCTCATCCTTTGTGATCTTTTGGCTCCTATTTTACTTCTCCATATGCTGTAAACTTGATATGGTGGTGTTTTTTTGTTCCTTTCCTTTTCTTTTTTTAAACAATTAATGCTTGTGAAGAAAATAAGGGGCTGAAGTATGGTGAAAATGGCATTAAGTATAAACACAAACATGCAGGCCTTCCTCATTAAAGGTATAGTGCAGATTGGGGGGGCTGGGGGGCCCTGTGGTTGAGGGGAAAGTCGCCGCAGCCCTGAACCTCACTTCTCTTAGCTTTAGCAAGTGGACTCTAAGACTCTGGGAGCGCTCTCACAGCAGCTGAGCTTCTCCCCGGGGCTGTTAGCTGTGCTGACAGAAATGAACATCAGCTCCTTTGGCTGTTTGCATTGGTATGGTGGCACATACTTCTTTTCTTGTCCGTGATGGATTCAGTGTCCAGAATATTCAAGGAGCCTATAGTCAATAACTGGACAAAGCTCTAGGGCTTAGATTCTGGGAGACTGGACCGGACATAAATTGCTTGAGAAGGGGCGCCTGGGTGGCTCAGTTGGTTAAGCGACTGCCTTCGGCTCACGTCATGATCCTGGAGTCCCTGAATCGAGTCCCGCATCGGGCTCCCTGCTTGGCAGGGAGTCTGCTTCTCCTGACCCTCCCGACCCTCCCCCTCTCATGTGCTCTCTCTCTCAGTCTCTCTCTCTCAAATAAATAAATAAAATATTTTAAAAAAAAATTGCTTGAGAAGGCGATTTGGTTGGGTGGCATGAAATCTGAATAAATACAGGTTAGCATGGTGTTTGAAGAATCCTTCTTTCCAGTGGATGTGAAAATACTTAAAATCTCCCTAGTAGGTATTTAGTCCCCGTAAATAAGCCCTGAAGTTTGAAACCTTCCCGAAAGACAGGTGCTATTACCATTCTCATTTTATTAAGAATGTTCTCTAATTAAAGAAAATGGTTTTGCAAAGCCACTTTGCCCTGAAGAGATTTTGGTCAGTTGTGTCTCCGGATTATTTACAGTTTGCGTTTTTTTCAACTGTTGGGAAAAACCCTTTGGCTAGTCTCTTCTTTCT